>NW_017307858.1:257660-263329 GCF_000935625.1 Nanorana parkeri
GTGTGCTATCATTCCACAACAGGACTTTGTAGCTGAGGGCATTTCTGGCACATCAACGTGTATTAGTCTGTACCTGAAGGGTCTTTAAAGCATCATAGAAGTGATCGGGCAGCTCTACATTAAAGCATCATACAAGTGATCAGGCAGCTCTACAACCACCCGATCACTTGCATGTGAATGCCGGGTGACAGCAACAGCTGTGACCTTGGTTTTCAACCACTTTAGGACCAGAGTGCTTATATAGGCATTGTGGTCCTGCAGTGGTCAAACCACGACTGGACAAAGCCCAGGAGCCAGGTAGCCAATGCTCCTTAAAAATGCAGCTGGTATACCTGGCACCATACAGGATGTAATATTCTTATATGATTTATACCTTTCAGACCAGCACACATCCACCATAACCCGATGCTGCTTTGACCCCGAGAGCCAGAGGATTTGTTCAGTGTCATCAGACAGAGCCGTAAAACTATGGGATGTGATCGCCCAGCGTACCACCCTCAAAATAAACGGGTAAGAAGACATATGGGCAAAAAAAAAAAATTATGGTATTTTGTGTAGGATTTTCCACTCCAATAAGAAACAGTTTCTGCTGCAGTTATGATGTGCATGTTCTGTTGGCTAGTGAGGCTGCCTGTCATATTATGGGTGAAGAGGAATGTAGGGGAACAGGAAGTAGCGTTGGGATAAGGACTACCCAGAAGTGTCGGAGCTTTGCCTGTCAGAATCAGGGCCGGATTTACTCTCTCTGCTGCCCCAAGGCCAGGTTCTTCAATGCACCCCCCTTACCCGCCAACTCCCCCTCCCCTCCTTCCCCCCCATGGACAATGGCAGACCTGCAGGCTGCATACAAGTGATCTCGGCGACATCGCAGAGATCACTTGTATAAAACAAGCGGCGGCTTCCCCGCTGTACATTTAGTTCTGCTTACCCAAAGCAGGGCTAAATGTAGAAAACAGCTACCATCGGGAGATGGGAATTCCACACCCCTGCTGCCCCTCTACTCCGTGCTGCCCCGAGGCCGAGCCTCGGTTGGCCTTGTGGGAAATCCGGCCATGGTCAGAATGGCCGGAAATTGTCCCTAACAAGGTTAGGAAGGCTGCTAGAGGTACTCGGAAGTGCCGCCATTTGCAGCAGTTTCTGTATTGACCTCTACCTGATAGCTGCTGAGATAAGCTCAGTTTTAGAGTCCAGTGTTCCTACCCCTGTCAGACCTGACCCAGTCATAGAGACAGGGGGAAGTAAAACACAATCGAGGAGCAGAGCTGCATACGGAATGCACTAATATGACTTCCTCAATGTACATCTACAATGATACATTTTTATAGAAGCCCTGACATCACAGGTCCTCTTCCTTTTCTTTTGCAGGTGGGGGGTCCTGAACGCCGCAGAGACCATTCTTTGCAAAATTCTCACCGTGAGCTTGGGCTGGCCCTGCTCGTATACCCCCAGGGGGCGTGTCCATGACACTCTGGGCTCAAAGGAAGTGGAAGGACTGATGCAGGCTCGGTGACAGTGAGCACTGGAACAAAACAGTTTGTTTCTATTTTCACTAGTCCTGGGCTATTTATTAATATTATCTGGAGTTGGGCGCCTCTGGGGTCCCAGTGCAGGGATCTGAGTTCCTGCCACTGGTTAGGCTGTAATAGGCTGATAATGACACGTCGGGAAGATTACAATTACCGCCAGCCTAAGTCACTTCTCCTTATTTTCCTGATTGGTGATTCAGAGCGCGTTGTCTTGTCCTGGATTATCTAGATCAGTGGTTCTCAACCTGTCTAACCTCAAGACCCACATTTGTCGTCGGTCATTAAGTCGCGACCCACGTTGCACTGCAATGGAACACACGGCAATGTGGGCTGCTGTGCTGTAATGGAGCTCCATCCATATGTGCATTGCTTGTACAGTTCCCATGCGCACCCCGTAGCGGTGCTGGAAGCCAGAATGTGATGTCACTCCAGTCCAGGCACCGCTACAGGACATGCGAGGGAGCTATAAGCAATGCATGTATGGATGGAGCTCCCTGGCAGCCATACCACCAGTGCACCCCACCTCAAGCTGACACTCAGTGCCAGGCAGCATATTCTGAATGGCTGCTCAGTGCGAGAACTGATATTGCTGCACTAGAAGGAGGCTGAGAAGCCTCTCGCCAAGAAAAGTGGAAGTCATGCGGCGACCCACTGAACACGTGGTCACGACCCACCAGTTGAGAACCAAGGCTCTATAGGACTGTATGGAAAGATCAGGCCGGTGACACTGGTAGCTTGGCTGAAACGCCATTCTTGGAATCTCACAGCATTGCAAGGGGGAAAAAAAAGATCAATAGCAGTAAAAACAGTAAAATTAAACTTTCTTCAAACTAGAAAAATGAAAGAGTTCCGTTGAGGTCTCTATAAGAGCTCCAAACACATGATAATCCAGGAAGTCTTTATTAATTATCTCGTAGGGCGCACGGCAACGTTATTTCAGACTGCGGCTTCAGTAACAACGGACGCCTAATCTGCACGGCCTCCTGGGATAAGAGTATAAAACTCTGGGATGTGAACGGCGGAGAGTACCGCCGCCGAGCACCAGATACCCTCCACGCACACAGCGGATCTGTCAGCTCCTGTGCATTTTCGGAAGACGGTGAGTGAAGCAAGTCATTTTGCTCCAAGCAATTTTATATCATTGACTGCACTGCGCAGAGATTGTCAAGGATGCTTTAGCTTTTCCATGAGCAACTACACCCAAACCCCCCCCAAAAAAAAAACCTTATTGCTCATTTGACCAATACCAAAGCAAGTGCAAAGTGCAGTAACCATAGCAACCGGTAACATTTCCCCTTTTTAGGATGTGGCTAAACCAGGGGTAGCAAACCTCCGGCCCTCCGGCTGTGGGTGAAACTACAAATCCCATGATGCATCTCTCTCCGGGAGTCGTGACTGTGAGAATCTTGCAATGCCTCATGGGATTTGTAGTTCCACCACAGCTGGAGGGCCGGAGTTTGGCTACCCCTGGGCTAAAGGCTATTGCTCTTTCCTTGGGCAGGTGTGAACGTAGACCTTTATTAGCCAATCACTGACTGTTTCTTGCTGTCTCCTGTTTCTTCTTAGGCTCCACCCTGGTATCCGGGGGATACGACAGAACCATCGTTGTGTGGGATGTGAATTCGGCGTGCAAGAAGCTCGTCCTTAAGGTATTTATGAGGTTTAAAAGTGGAAATGCCAGATTTAGGCATATTGCACCATTTTATACTTAAAGTGCATGTCTACTTTTAACTAAACTTCTGACAACCCCCTCCACCACTGCGTATACTGCGGCCCTTGTTTAGTTCAGATTTGTAGAGGATTTCATTGGTCAGGCTGTGTACACAGGGGAGGCTGCAACAGCACTATGGAGGTAAGTCGGCAGCTGGGGTAGGTTTGGAGGGGAGGGGATGGTGTGTTAGTGCAATGAACTTTAAGGGGGGCAGTTAAGGGTAGACTTGTCCTTTCACAAACTTCCTATCCAATCAGCACTTTCATCAGTTTATCATATTTAAAGTAAATCTAAAGACAGTTGTTTTTTTTTTTGCTGTTTGTGTCTCGTTGAGGAGATTTCACTTTACTTCCTGTCCTAAAGACACCACAGGAAGTGAATCAAATGAGAAGAAATCTCCTCTTAGTGGTCATCAAAACAGTTGTTCCCATTGAGAGGTATCCCTTCTGTTCTGGTGCTGAGTCAGAGGCCTCCCGAGGCGGAGTGACACCCGGTGCGGATACCACCCCGCAGTGACGTCATCGTGTCACGCGAGGCACCGCTGTCACCTGCCGGCGGCCATCTTGGTGATGGACGCCGGCAGAGAGAGGAGGGGACGTCACCCGGTGGGATAAGGTATGCAGATTATGATACGAAGTGCAGAGAGCAAACCAAATGTCACCCAGTCAGGGATTTCATCTACTGTAATGGAATTTTTTTTTTTTTCGAAACCCGTGGAACGTGCGTCTAAACAAACTTCCCCTGTGAACAAAAAAAGTGAACCGTGAAATCACAGCACACAAAAACGTGCACAAGGGTGCAAGGTCCTTCCAAAGAAGGGACCTACTTCCCGACCCCCCGGGGCGCAGGGCTCCTGACAGGGGTTGAGATACTTTGGACCACCAACCCAAAGGCCGATGGTCCATTTCCTTTGGGGACCTGCCGAAACAGGTCCCCCATAGTACTTGGCAAGGGGGCTCTCCCGAAGAGAGACCCCCTTCCTGGGTGGGAGGAGACAGAGAACCCCCTACGAGGCACAGAATCTCCTCCCAGCGTCAGGAATAGGCCCCGAAGAAACCTGCACCATCAGCATCTGTAGGTCAAATGTAAAAATAAAAAAGTGCCAAACGTGCATATAGTGCATAAATAAATCTAAAGTGCCAGTGCACCACGCTGACAGGCTGGAATTATACACGCAATGATCATACATGACATGACATTTCTAAGCTGAGTCGCTCTCTGGTCTCTGTACAGGGTCACACGGATTGGGTGCTGGACGTGGCGATGAGCACCAATCAGAAATGGATTCTGTCTGCGTCAAAGGTGAGGCACCTTGTAGCTGCGCTCTGTCACCTATGTAAAGGGGAACTGCTCGGTATGTTGAGTCAGTGTAGACACATGGCGCACTGTGTCTATGTGAGGGTTCTGGCTGCACTTCTTCTGTAACCAGAAACACTCTCTGAATATTTATCATATTTCAGTCATGGAGGCTCGGCTCCACATATGGGGAGATATTCACATCTAAGGTGGTCTGCATGCAAATTCAGCCTGATTAGGAACCCCCCACTTCTCCGGACTGACACCCAGCCATCAAGGCATTTTGATATTTGCATAACTCCTCCCACGAGCCAGCCCACCGCATGCATGCAAATACAGCCTTCCGAGGAACGCCCACTTCTCCGGACTGACACCCAGCCATCAAGGCATTTTATATATTTGCATAACTCCTCCCACGAGCCAGCCCACCGCATGCATGCAAATACAGCCTTCCGAGGAACGCCCACTTCTCCAGACTGACACCCAGCCATCAAGGCATTTTGATATTTGCATAACTCCTCCCACTGCTTGCATCAGGGCTGAGGGCTCTTGAGACAAATACTGAATCGGTACAAAACACAAAAATTCCCCAGCCCCAACCTGCCAGCCAGCCTGCAACCAAACAAGTAGCCCTGTCTACAGTATGCGTTAAAAACAGAGGTTTTAGTTGCACAAACTTTTGGCCAAAAATATGTAGAAGCCGCACTGCCGCGCCAAGGCACCTCTGCAAAGTGTGGTCCTAACTCTATGTATCTGAGTCTCCAAGTGTGAGCATATTAATGAAGTCGATAGATTGCATGCAGGTGTACCTGGAGGTAGCCAACTCCTCCTAATAAGGTGCAGGGACGCACTGGGGGCCCAGCAACTAAAAATGCACGCTGGGACCCCAGTGCATCCCCCTAACCAAAAATAGTCAAACTAGAAAAAAGTGGTACATGCATGAATCCATGACCAGCCTTTATAGCAGGGAGCACAATGGGAAGGCTTACAACAATACAAAACACAAAAATTCCCCAGCCCCAACCTGCCAGCCAGCCTGCAACCAAACAAGTAGCCCTGTCAACAGTATGCGTTAAAATCAGAGGTTTTAGTTGCACAAACTTTTGGCCAAAAATATGTAGAAGCCACACTGCCGC
>NW_017307858.1:264947-275225 GCF_000935625.1 Nanorana parkeri
GAGGTGCCTTGGCGCGGCGGTGTGGCTTCTACATATTTTTGGCCAAAAGTTTGTGCAACTAAAACCTCTGATTTTAACGCATACTGTAGACAGGGCTACTTGTTTGGTTGCAGGCTGGCTGGCAGGTTGGGGCTGGGGAATTTTTGTGTTTTGTATTGTTGTAAGCCTTCCCATTGTGCTCCCTGCTATAAAGGCTAAATACTGAATCGGGGCGCTGTGATGTTTTCCGGAAGCACCCTGTAAAGCAGCCTGCTGGCCCCTCCCATCAGCATGATCTAACCGCATTGTATAAAGAAACACAGAGACCCAGTGATGATGTCACTGGATCTAAAATAAGGTATGCCATCAAAATGGAAAAGTTTTATTTAAAAATGTCATAATCATATTGATGAGGTGGGAGGGGAGAACCTGGGAAGGCAAAGTATAAGCAGATTAAACTTCAGCTTTCAAATACAATTTGTCATAAAAGCGGAGTTCCCCTTAAAGGGCCCAGTCACACCATGTCCAGTGCTTTCCGGTGCGGTTCGAGCTCGGAACGCACTGGATCGCATAGATTAAGCCGGTGTTCTATCAAAGTTTGTGACTGGGTTGGAATGTGTGACCGGTGACGTGGTCGCACATTTTAACGTAATGCCGCCCCGTTTTTTGGCGGTGGAATGTGTGACCGGCAAAAGGTGAAGAATTCCAACACTTTTTCAGCTGTTCCCGTGCAGATCGGCATCGCAGATGGCACGTGCAGGAGAACCGATCTGCCCGGGAACAGTTGATCGGTCCTGAAATGTCATTTCTATCCGACTCTGTGGAATGTGAGATCGCAGTCACAGAGTCGGGAACAGCTGAGAAAGCGTTGGAACTCTTCACCTTTTGCCGGTCACATATTCCACCGCCGAAAAGTGGGCGTGATTACGTTAAAATGCGTGACCACGTCACACATTCTAACGCAGTCACAAACTTTGATAGAACACCGGGCAGCTTTCTGGGGCTGGGGGCGGGCGTGTTGGTGCCATTCATGTCAATGGAATCACAGACACGCCCGCCCCCTCCCCCCGCCCACAGTGCGATCGCCCGCACCGGAATGCCAGGTACCGGAATGGCCTCAGTTACAGTGCAGTGCGATCTGAACAAATGCTGCATGCACTATCCAGCGCACCGCAGCGGAACGCGCTGGATATGGTGTGACTGGGCCCTTGATGACTGCGGCGGAGTGCTGCGTGTGCATTATCGGATGTCTGTGTAATCCCGCAGGACTCTACGCTAAGACTGTGGAATATAGAGAACTGCGAGGAGATCCCGGCCGTGATCCAGAACAAGAAGGCGATTGGTCCTCGGCCTGCCCAGGTGACAATATTAAGTAGTTTTACAGCATGTTGTGATTAAAGGAGAACTATGGAGTCAGGGCTTTTCCCCATAGTTCTCCTTAGGGTAACGGGAGGACACAAACTAGCGTCCTCCCGTCACCCTAAGCTCAGTATATAGGGAGCTACAGCTCGCGGTATACTGAGACGCCGCAGCCGGAGCGGATCCCGGCATCGATGTCGAGATCCGCCCAGCTGCGTGAGTGACAGCTGGCTCTACCCAGCAAGCTGGAAATTCTCTTAGGGGAGTTTACTAAGGCTGGAGCCAATCAGCTTCTAGCTTTCATTTACAAAGCTTAACTGAACAAGCTGGAAGCTGATTGGTTACTTCGCACAGCTGCTCCTGATTCTGCCTGTTCCAGTTCTACTCAATTCCTCCTTTTTGTGTGCAGAAAGTTTATATTGCCACCGAGTGGAACCATATACAGCCCGATCCGTGTCTGACCATCATAGAAGGACGTACCAGGATCGCTCCATCTATGGAAACATTTTAATAGTGGGCCGCACATAAAGTAAACTCCAGAAGCAATGCAGACATTTTGGGCATGGCTTGTAGAAGCTTCTATGTGAGGATCAGGGTCATAGTTCCTTCAATCATGGGCCTGCCAGGTAAAGGGGGCGTCCCACCAGACCACCCCACAGTCCCGGAGTCCTGCTGCCTGTTATTGGGACATGACTTCTCAAGCTCCGCCTACATTACAATGCTGGCTGAATTTGGAGAGTAAGGGTCGATAAGTCTTGATGCCCATCGTCGTAATCAGTGGCACCCTTCTTCTCAAACCCCAGCGATATAGCGATGTGCCCCCCCAAAAACCAGGACTGCACCGATTCAAAGGAAAAGAGCGGCAGCACTCTGAAGAAAACTCAAACGATAGCAACTTTATTTATCCGGACAACATGAACGGAGAGTCTCCGGCTCCTCCAACGGGTTTCACCCACAAAGCTGGGCTTAATTGCAGAGGCACCTTGTGGGTGGAACGCAACAGAGGAGGACTTCGTCCCAGGTGGCGATTCTCTGTTCATGTTGTCCGGATGTATAAAGTTAGCAGCATTTGAATTTTTTTCAGAGTGCAGCCGGTCTTTGGCTTTGGATGAGCCCCCCTGCTGGTCTTAAGCAGCCAATCTTTCATGAAAAGTAAAGTCATCCTATACGCGCTGTAGGTTGGGTTGGGCGGGGGAGGGGGTCGGCCTACCATTGTGGGCAATGAGGGGCCTCTCGTCCTGTGGTCGGCCTAACTTTCCTGTGTCTCCTTCCAGTGTGAAGAATGCCAGAAGCCTTTTCCCATCATGCACTGGGACAATGCCAACGTCATCCGCAGGTGTGTTTTTTGTCGCCTTTTTAAACCCTCCAGAGACATAATTCACCCCGAACCTCCGACCGACCCTACAACAATGGAATAAAACTTTATTTTTAATAACTGTGACTGTGTGTGTTTTTTAAATAAAGTTGAACTCCAGATACAAAACCTTCATTTGAATATATTGCTCTATAGCCAGGGAGGTTATAAATGCACCAAATGCCTGCAAACCTAGATATTACTTTGTCAAAGTAGCAATGATATCATATACAGCAAAGCTATGGGAGGGACACAGCAGGCCCCGCCCACTACAGACTGCTTGCAGAAAACTACAGGAGGGGGGCGGAGACAAGACCAGTCACCCTACACAAGGAGGGAGAACAGCAGTGAGCGGTCTTTATTACATGAGGGGGCGGAGACAAGACCAGTCACCCTACACAAGGAGGGAGAACAGCAGTGACCGGTCTTTATTACAGGAGGGGGCGGAGACAAGACCAGTCACCCTGCACAAGGAGAGAGAGCAGCAGTGACCGGTCTTTATTACAGGAGGGGGCGGAGACAAGACCAGTCACCCTGCACAAGGAGAGAGAGCAGCAGTGACCGGTCTTTATTACAGGAGGGGGCGGAGACAAGACCAGTCACCCTGCACGATGAGAAAGAGCAGCAGTGACCGGTCTCTCTCCTTCTGTTAGCTTATATAATTTGGTCGAAATGAGATCCGTGGCTGGCCCCGTCGGCACCACCCAGTTCCAAAAAAGTATTTCAATCAAACCCCCCTAGGCTGACTATGCTGTCTCTTCCTGCCAGCATGTTTCTTGTTCGCGCATGTGCATGCAGAACACACGATTGGCTCTTAGACCTGCCCCCCCCCCTTTCCCAGTCTGAGTTCCCCTCCCTCTCTCAATATGAGTTCTGCTGCTAAGTGGATTAAAGGAGGCTAGTACCAAATCAAATGCAGGTACTTCTACTAGCTTCATATGAAAGTACCGGCCCCACTGACCTACACGGATTGCTTTCACAAAGGCCAGAACATCACTTGACCAATCAGACCCTGCGGCAGTTCAATGACTCGTTGACACTTATGGGGTTTGGCAGCATTAGGGCCCATTCACATTTGTGCGTTGTAGCAACGCATGGCCACCTACGGGCCCTCTATGTGGTGTCATTTATTGTGAATGACACCTCTCTCAGGAAGACCCCAGCCCCCCTTTTCCTTCATGGTGTGCTGCAGTACCAAAAGCCACCACCAGCAGCAGCGCTCTATGTAAGAGGATTGTTGTGGCTGGGCCAGCGTGCGGCGCCGTGGCTTAGTTGGTTAAAGCGCCTGTCTAGTAAACAGGAGATCCTGGGTTCGAATCCCAGCGGTGCCTTTTAATTTTTTAAGATATATTTTAGTATTTTGTTTTTTTATTATAAATGTTTTTTCTTCAGCTCAGGCATCACGTACCCGGTTTATTAACACTTTCATTCCTTTCTTTCAGTTTGTGGCAGTCCATGGTATCTATATGTGTTCATTTAACATTTGCCTGAATGCTTTTTTTTTTTTTTTTAAGTCGATCTTGCTCGTAGAAATGTTGAAATTGCTTGTAAATAAAATGAAATGCGGAGCAAATGATGACAAATGTTGATTCTGGTAAATAAAGAGCGGCTTCCGGCCATGTGCTTTGCACAAAATCAATGAAGCGGCTGAAGGGCGCCACCTAGCGGCCAGATTAATGTAATGCAGCCTTCTGAGGATGCTGAGAGATTGATGGTGATTGGGGTATGCAATCTGTATGGGGGTGGGGAAAGTAAAGTGACACTCAACTCATAGTCGGGCAGTATAGGCAAAAATGGCTGCTGAGGATAACCAACTTGGAGTGTGAACCCAAACATGTAGTCCACAAGCACAGCAAGCGTCATGTAAAATCGAGGTCAGGGACAAGCAAGGCCGGTGACTAGAGATCTGTAATACAATGTAGTTTCGTACCCATGAGCTGACACTCTACATGGGCTGCTTTGACAAGCTGTGAGCTCAGCCAATCGGGAGGTCCATGCCTGCTTATGTGCTTGGCCACAGCCATCTAGGTGGACAGTATTCCTGAGGGCATAAAGCTCATGCTGGTGCATGTGCATTGAAGGGGTACAAAAATCAGGAGGGGGAGCTGATGGGGTATTAAAGTCCAGAAGGAGAGAAGAGACAGCCAGGGGGGAGAGAGAGGAGAGACAGCCAGGTGAGAGAGCGAGAAGAGACAGCCAGGGGAGACCGCAAGGAGAGACAGCCAGGAGTGAGAGAGGAGAGAGAGCGAGGGGAGACAGCCATGAGAGAGAGTCAGATGAGAGAGCAAGGCGAGACAGCCAGGAGATTGAGAGGAGAGACAGCCAGGAGTGAGAGAGGAGAGACAGCCAGGAGAGAGAGCGAGGGGACACAGCCAGGAAAGAGAGTCAGATGAGAGAGCAAGGCGAGACAGCCAGGAGATTGAGAGGAGAGACAGCCAGGAGTGAGAGAGGAGAGACAGCCAGGAGAGAGAGCGAGGGGACACAGCCAGGAAAGAGAGTCAGATGAGAGAGCAAGGCGAGACAGCCAGGAGATTGAGAGGAGAGACAGCCAGGAGTGAGAGAGGAGAGACAGCCAGGAGAGAGAGCGAGGGGACACAGCCAGGAAAGAGAGTCAGATGAGAGAGCAAGGCGAGACAGCCAGGAGATTGAGAGGAGAGACAGCCAGGAGAGAGAGGAGAGACAGCCAGGAGAGAGAATGAGGAGAGACAGCCAGGAAGATGAGTGAGGAGAGACAGCCAGGGCAGAGAGTCAGGAGGGAAAGCGAGCAGAGAGAGAGTGAGGAGAGATAGCCAGGGGAGAGAGTCAGGAGGGAAAGCGAGGAGAGAGAGAGAGGAGAGACATCCAGGAGAGAGAGAGGAGAGACAGCCAGGGGAGAGAGTGAGGAGAGACAGCCAGGAGAGAGAGAGGAGAGACAGCCAGGGGAGAGAGTGAGGAGAGATAGCGTGCAACACATCTGCCTGAAGCAGAACCCCTGAGACCTTCAAGTCTTATCTGCACCCTGTGTTTCAGACACCTCCTCCTTGCTCCCTGAGCTCCAGCATCCCTCCGTGTCCCGTGCCTCCTCCATGCAGTCAAGTTGGAACATCTGGACCCTTGTGGTTGCCCCTGTCCGCCTGACATTGTGACATCTTGTGTCTGGGTTTCAGCTGGCCTGACACCCGGACACAGCACATACAGGACTCTAATCCTGGACTGTCTGGGTGAATCCCGTACAGGTGGCACCCCTAATTGTGACGTAGGGAATCTCCCATCTGGAGGGGAGCAGCACACATGATCCCAGCGTTGCAATGGCCAGAAGTCGCTGGTCTACGTCCGCCCCTCAGGGATAAAAAATCGTCCGTGACTTTGCTGGATTTAGGTCAAGCAGCCTTAGCGCCCGGGAGCTGCGTCAGCCTCCGCGCCTTCCTTCAGCTCGGCCTCAAATAAATCCGTGACTCTAAAATTAGAGCGCATCTGTATAACCGGCCCCTCAGCTAAAACCGCACGTGTGTCCCGGCGAAATGCGAGGATTAAAATGCTGCCAGGAAGTTGTGTCTAACAGCATGCCACATGTGCGCCGTCCGCCATTTGTAATCCGCGCCCGGGAACAGTCTGTACCCAACACTCAGCTGACTTCCTGCTCATTCCCGGGGTCCCTTAATGACTCGGAGGGATGGAGGACACACGAGCCCAGTTTGGGGATAATTGAATTCCCATAAGCCTGGATTTAAACGTGAGCGCTGAACGTCGGCCAAACAGCGCCGTGAAAGTATATTGACACGAGCTGGAACACTTGATGAAATGTTTTCAATGCTGTTCAGCCAGTCTCGTGATTCACGCACTGCGGGGAGTTGGTTGAGACAAGTCAACTGTTAAAGGACAATGGAGCTAGAAGTGTATTTCCAGCTTTGCTGTCAAATTTGAGGAAAACCCCTCTATGTGTTTGGTATGTGTTCCCATTCACACAGCATAACAAACCTTTTAGATGTCGTAGTAGGCGGAGCCTCTGCAACCTTCGATCTCAATTTCCAAGTGACGGGAAACTCTGTCTGTCCCCATAGCAAGACTAGGGACAGACCGTGGTTCCTGTCATTGACATACAATGCTTCTAGAGCAGGGCTGGGCAACTCGGGCCCTCCAGCTGTGGTGGAACTCCAAGTCCCATGAGGCATTGCAAGACTGACAGTTACAGGCATGACTCCCAGAGGCAGAGGCATGTTGGGATTTGCAGTTAAAGCAGAGCTGGGATTCCGCTCAACCCGTTTCCTCCTTCAGTTGGTGATTGATCACGTCTGTGGTCTTGTTGTATACTCCTTCTTTCTTCCTGTCATAGAACAGGAAGGGAAAGCCAGACTTTTAGGCAGCGGCGGTGTCACCTGGCGCGGCCGCTGCTCGTGCATTATGAGGTCGGTGGTGTGATGTCATCACGCATGCGTGGTGATGTACTTTACTGCTGGTGCCCATTTTGGTGATGAAACCAACAAAACGAGGAGGGGATATAGACCCGGTGCAAACCCCCGCTCCCCCCCCCCATGCTGCTGTTGGGCTCTCTGTCCACTGTCAGTCATTTCTGTGTCACCCCCTCAGATGGTGTCACCCGGTGTGGGCCGCTCCCCCCCCCCTCCTTTTTGACCCTGTGTCCGGGTTTCAGGCCATCTGACAGCCGCACATAGCCCACCTAAGAGTCCGCACAGCCCACCTAAGAGTCCGCACAGCCCACCTGAGAGCCCACATAGCCCACCTAAGAGTCCGCACAGCCCACCTGAGAGCCCGCATATTCCACCTGAGAGCCCGCATATTCCACCTGAGAGCCCACATATCCCACCTGAGAGCCCACATATCCCACAGGAGAGCCCACCTATGCCCAAGAGCCCACATATTCCACCTGAGAGCCCGCATATTCCACCTGAGAGCCCACATATCCCACCTGAGAGCCCGCATATCCCACCTGAGAGTCCGCACATACCTCCTGAGAGTTCGCACATACCTCCTGAGAGTCCGCACATACCTCCTGAGAGCCCACATATCCCACCTGAGAGCCCACATATCCCACCTGAGAACCCGCATAGCCCACCTAAGAGTCCGCACAGCCCACCTGAGAGCCCGCATATACCACCTAAGAGCCCCCATATCCCACCTGAGAGCCCCCATATCCCACCCGAGAGCCCGCACAGCCCAACTGAGAGCCCACGTAGTCCACCTGAGAGCCCACATATCCCACCTGAGAGTCTGCACATACCACCTGAGAGCCCACATATCCCACCTGAGCCCGCATATCCCACCTGAGAGCCTGCATATCCCACCTGAGAGTTCGCACATACCACCTGAGAGCCCACATATCCCACCTGAGAGCCCGCATATCCCACCTGAGAGCCCGCATATCCCACCTGAGAGCCCGCACAGCCCACCTGAGAGCCCGCACAGCCCACCTGAGAGCCCGCATATCCCTCCTAAGAGCCCGTATATCCCACCTAAGAGTCCGCACAGCCCACCTGGGAGCCCATATATCCCACCTAAGAGTCCGCACAGCCCACCTGAGACCCCGCATATCTCACCTAAGAGCCCGTATATCCCACCTGAGAGCCTGCATATCCCACCTAAGAGCCCGTATATCCCACCTAAGAGTCCGCACAGCCCACCTGAGAGCCCGCACATCCAACCCAACAGTCCGCACAGCCCACCTGAGAGCCCACGGAGTCCACATGAAAGCCCGCACAGCCCACCTGACATCCCGCACAAGCCACCTGAGACCCTGGAGACATCAGGGTGCCACACCGGAACAACAGAGTATGTAGCTTCATATAATGTTGTATTGTGGTATAATGTATTGCTGGGATTTGTAGTCCTCCATAGCCGGTCTCATTACTCCCTCCTCTGAGTGTCTCTTCTTGCTCTTTCTCCTGGCTGCCTCTCCTCGTTCCCTCTTCTATATCCCCCCAAAACAAAATTGCCGTGCGCGGCGCTAGAGTGTTCGGATTTCACTTGTAGAAAAGGTAGCAACCCTACTTGGGATTTGTAGTTGAAGTAGAGCTGGAGGGCCGGACTTGCCCCCCCCCCCCGTGCTACGCCATGTGCAGTGATAACCTGACTGGTTCTCTTTATCCTTGGCAGCAGTAGTAGAGAGCACAGATGTTCCATATTTCCCATGTCAGACCCGGTACTATTCCCATGGCCTCGGCTCCTGGTAGTTCCCATGGTTTTAAAGCCCCGGGGATATAAATAGAAGTCCGCACCACGAACATTAATCTTTTCTTTTATGTGTGTGTGAGGCTCCTAATCTGTGTACTCGGTTCATGTAAACCGTCCATGCCTGACATGTCCCTGCCTATGGAATCCAGATAAATGGATCTCTCATAGAAGGACCTGCTCTTCATATGTATCCTGCACCGAAAGGTTCTTTATCTCCTCCGCGGTTCACATAAAGGGGCCAAAAAATGAATTTCACTCTTAAAAGAGAAATATGAGATGAGGGATTTCCACTCACCTCATAGTTCTAGCCGACCTGTGACAATGAGACTGTCACAGGTCGTCTCAGCAGATCAGGAGGTGAGCGAACACATACCGGCGTTCGCTCACCTCTCGATCCTGTCACGGCTCTCTGCCGTGACAGGGGAGGGGCTGGATTCCCCCCTCCCCGCTCCGATCCGCCAGCGCTGACTGCAGTGGAGGGGGCGGGTACAGCTGGCTCTGCCGCTAGATAGGCAGAGCCAGCTGTCACTCACACAGCTGGGCGGATCTCGACATCGATGTCGGGATCCGCTCCAGCTCCGGCGCCTCAGTATACCGCGAGCTGTAGCTCCCTATATACTGAGCTTAGGGTGACGGGAGGACGCTAGTTTGTGTCCTCCCGTTACCCTAAGGAGAACTATGGGGAAAAGCCCTGACCCCATAGTTCTCCTTTAATGGCACAACAACTGAACCTTTTGACCACGTCTCCATGCTTTTATATACTTTGGGGGGTCCTCCAAAGAACCACCTACCTCGAAAGAGAACCCCCAAATGCTTTTTTAAAATGTTATACTTAACTTTTGTAGCTGTCTTCAGGTTGGTCATGTGACGCACAGGGTCCTTTTTGCGTTTTGGATCTTCTCCCAGCAGGGGCGGTCCTCTGATCAATGCACTCGGAGTGCAGGTTGCTAAAGTGACGCCCCACCACCCCAGCGGCAGGGCCGGATTTCCCACAAGGCCAACCAAGGCCCGGGCCTCAGGGCAGCAGGGAGTAGAGGGGCAGCAGGGAGTAGAAGGGCAGCAGGGGTGCGGAATTCCTATCTCCTGATGCCGGGACATGCAGTTCCGGGCACCGGGTGGGTAGTTGTTTTCTAGATTTAGCCCGGCTTTAGGCAAGCAGAGATATATGTACATCCCAGTCCAACAAAAAACTTACCGTTCTAATTTTTTTGGCTCTGCCCTGAACGGACACACCTCATCCGGGTGAGAAATTACTATCATTATTTTTTTTTATACGCCTCGGATCGAAGCCGAAACCCATATGCCCGCTGTCATAATAATTGTGCAGCCATCTGTCGAGAGCGGAATGCGGATTAATTAATTTTTCAAAACCCACTAATGATGGGGAGGGGGAAGCCCCCCCCCCCGAATAAGAAAGA
>NW_017307858.1:275364-292753 GCF_000935625.1 Nanorana parkeri
AATTATGTGAGTGGAGAAATAACGAAGCAATCAAAGCGTGCCTCTCGGAAAAAATAAGAGCCACCAAAGGGCTTTCCTAGCCCAAGGGCCTAAATTGGGGACCCAGGGCCGGATTTAGACTTTGGGGGTGGGGGGCTCCTGGAGCACTTCATGTTTGGAGTGCCCGCCATACAAAGGTATTAAAAAATATGGCAAATCCCCAAATTTAAAAAGCAAACTCCTTTTATTGCGCGCCATTGGAACTGATACGTTCTACATATATAGGAAGGTTCAGCCGCCATCCAACCAGCAACGCTCAACATTGAGATATCCATTATACTCAATGGTGCCCGTTCACACCCGGGCATTCTACTCAAGGCCATCCCTTTTATTGAGGCAGCCTGAGGTGGTTGGCTCAGGGGGCATCTTATTGGGTCACCTTCTGCCCCCTTTCCGGCCAGAGTGTCCCAGGTCGGTAAGAGCTCCTGGCAACCATTGACGTCAGTGAGCTGGGTGGGACACCGGCCAGAGCGGGACTCCAGAAGAGGTATTATGTACATTAAACCCCCACTAATGTGCACCACCAGCATCCCCCCCAATTGTACGGGCGCCCAGTGGCGTCAATAAGGGGTGTACGGGAGGTGCAGCCCACACCCGGGTGACACCATTGGAATGGTGACACCAAAATGACTGACAGGTTCCAGTGTCCGTTCCTTCCACCGCAAGGTCCCTGTGTCCGTTCCTTCCACCGCAAGGCCCCTGTGTCCGTTCCTTCCACCGTAAGGCCCCTGTGTCCCTTCCTTCCACCGCAAGGTCCCGGTGTCCGTTCCTTCCACCGCAAGGTCCGGGTGTCCGTTCCTTCCACCGCAAGGTCCGGGTGTCCGTTCCTTCCACCGCAAGGTCCGGGTGTCCGTTCCTTCCACCGCAAGGTCCGGGTGTCCGTTCCTTCCACCGCAAGGTCCGGGTGTCCGTTCCTTCCACCGCAAGGTCCGGGTGTCCGTTCCTTCCACCGCAAGGTCCGGGTGTCCGTTCCTTCCACCGCAAGGTCCGGGTGTCCGTTCCTTCCACCGCAAGGTCCGGGTGTCCGTTCCTTCCACCGCAAGGTCCGGGTGTCCGTTCCTTCCACCGCAAGGTCCGGGTGTCCGTTCCTTCCACCGCAAGGTCCGGGTGTCCGTTCCTTCCACCGCAAGGTCCGGGTGTCCGTTCCTTCCACCGCAAGGTCCGGGTGTCCGTTCCTTCCACCGCAAGGTCCGGGTGTCCGTTCCTTCCACCGCAAGGTCCGGGTGTCCGTTCCTTCCACCGCAAGGTCCGGGTGTCCGTTCCTTCCACCGCAAGGTCCGGGTGTCCGTTCCTTCCACCGCAAGGTCCGGGTGTCCGTTCCTTCCACCGCAAGGTCCGGGTGTCCGTTCCTTCCACCGCAAGGTCCGGGTGTCCGTTCCTTCCACCGCAAGGTCCGGGTGTCCGTTCCTTCCACCGCAAGGTCCGGGTGTCCGTTCCTTCCACCGCAAGGTCCGGGTGTCCGTTCCTTCCACCGCAAGGTCCGGGTGTCCGTTCCTTCCACCGCAAGGTCCGGGTGTCCGTTCCTTCCACCGCAAGGTCCGGGTGTCCGTTCCTTCCACCGCAAGGTCCGGGTGTCCGTTCCTTCCACCGCAAGGTCCGGGTGTCCGTTCCTTCCACCGCAAGGTCCGGGTGTCCGTTCCTTCCACCGCAAGGTCCGGGTGTCCGTTCCTTCCACCGCAAGGTCCGGGTGTCCGTTCCTTCCACCGCAAGGTCCGGGTGTCCGTTCCTTCCACCGCAAGGTCCGGGTGTCCGTTCCTTCCACCGCAAGGTCCGGGTGTCCGTTCCTTCCACCGCAAGGTCCGGGTGTCCGTTCCTTCCACCGCAAGGTCCGGGTGTCCGTTCCTTCCACCGCAAGGTCCGGGTGTCCGTTCCTTCCACCGCAAGGTCCGGGTGTCCGTTCCTTCCACCGCAAGGTCCGGGTGTCCGTTCCTTCCACCGCAAGGTCCGGGTGTCCGTTCCTTCCACCGCAAGGTCCGGGTGTCCGTTCCTTCCACCGCAAGGTCCGGGTGTCCGTTCCTTCCACCGCAAGGTCCGGGTGTCCGTTCCTTCCACCGCAAGGTCCGGGTGTCCGTTCCTTCCACCGCAAGGTCCGGGTGTCCGTTCCTTCCACCGCAAGGTCCGGGTGTCCGTTCCTTCCACCGCAAGGTCCGGGTGTCCGTTCCTTCCACCGCAAGGTCCGGGTGTCCGTTCCTTCCACCGCAAGGTCCGGGTGTCCGTTCCTTCCACCGCAAGGTCCGGGTGTCCGTTCCTTCCACCGCAAGGTCCGGGTGTCCGTTCCTTCCACCGCAAGGTCCGGGTGTCCGTTCCTTCCACCGCAAGGTCCGGGTGTCCGTTCCTTCCACCGCAAGGTCCGGGTGTCCGTTCCTTCCACCGCAAGGTCCGGGTGTCCGTTCCTTCCACCGCAAGGTCCGGGTGTCCGTTCCTTCCACCGCAAGGTCCGGGTGTCCGTTCCTTCCACCGCAAGGTCCGGGTGTCCGTTCCTTCCACCGCAAGGTCCGGGTGTCCGTTCCTTCCACCGCAAGGTCCGGGTGTCCGTTCCTTCCACCGCAAGGTCCGGGTGTCCGTTCCTTCCACCGCAAGGTCCGGGTGTCCGTTCCTTCCACCGCAAGGTCCGGGTGTCCGTTCCTTCCACCGCAAGGTCCGGGTGTCCGTTCCTTCCACCGCAAGGTCCGGGTGTCCGTTCCTTCCACCGCAAGGTCCGGGTGTCCGTTCCTTCCACCGCAAGGTCCCAGTGTCCGTTCCTTCCATCGCAAGGTCCATGTGTCCGTTCCTTCCACCGCAAGGTCCGGGTGTTCGTTCCTTCCACCGCAAGGTCCCAGTGTCCGTTCCTTCCACCGCAAGGTCCCAGTGTCCGTTCCTTCCACTGCAAGGTCCCTGTGTCCATTCCTTCCACCGCAAGGTCCCAGTGTCCGTTCCTTCCATCGCAAGGTCCATGTGTCCGTTCCTTCCACCGCAAGGTCCGGGTGTTCGTTCCTTCCACCGCAAGGTCCCAGTGTCCGTTCCTTCCACCGCAAGGTCCCAGTGTCCGTTCCTTCCACTGCAAGGTCCCTGTGTCCATTCCTTCCACCGCAAGGTCCGGGTGTTCGTTCCTTCCACTGCAAGGTCCCAGTGTCTGTTCCTTCCACCGCAAGGAAGATGCTGCATTGCACCAGCACTGTGCAATGCAGTCAAGCTTCATTGGCTCGCAGTGTTGCATCTTTAAAGCATAACTCCAGACACAAATTGATTTTGACATACAATTTAATAAATGCCATAATGTGTCTTGATATTGGCTTCTTGTACTACCAGGACTGAGCTGGGTGAGGGAGGGTCA
Organism: Nanorana parkeri; assembly: GCF_000935625.1. Taxonomy (NCBI): domain Eukaryota; kingdom Metazoa; phylum Chordata; class Amphibia; order Anura; family Dicroglossidae; genus Nanorana; species Nanorana parkeri. Next base: position 278,717 of record NW_017307858.1, read on the forward strand.
GCAGTATTGGCCAGACAGGCATTCTTGCTTTGCATAGTGTTGTCAGTTTAACACTGTGAACATGCTTACAAGAGGGGGAGAGCACCGAAATAACCTCAACAGAGAGCTGATGAGCGCAGTCCCCGTCCTTCTCTATGGGGCTACGCGGCTGTACACCCCCCTACGCTCACCTCAATTGCAAGTCTGTAGGGGTGCGGGTTTTCTGGCCGGGATGCATACAGGATCCATTCCGACGGCGTATGAATACACTCACCCGCACCCCTACGGACCTGCAATGGAGGTGAGCGTATGGCCGTGCAGCCCATAGAGAAGGACGGGGGCTCCGTTTGATTCACACGCAGCACCTGTCCTTCCCGGCAGCTGCTTGGTACGGCCCCGCACGCAGCACAGAGCTGTACGTGCAGGCCGATTCGTGTGTGAATGGGGCCTAATTATCCAATCAGCAGGTTGGGGGCGTGTCTTTGACCAAGCTGTTCTGCCCTGGCAGTCTGGGGCATGGCCATGCTCTTTGGCACGTTTGTCTGGATCAGTAGACTATCTGAACTTTATAACAATGAGCTTGGGGGTCAGACAGTCACCATGCACGCCTGAAGTTCTGTTCACACCGGTTACTGCAACGCGTTACATGTTTCAATGTAAATGGCACCCCAACGCACTCTGACGATGGGCATGTTTTGCAGCTCAGTGGTACGTGACCAAAAATGCTGCATGCGCAATTTTCGGACCGTCGTGGATCATTGGGCTGCCCTAATGCCCAGGCACAGGGCAAGATTTCCCACCAGGCCTTGGGGCAGCAGGCAGTAGAGGGGCAGCAGGGGTGTGGAACTGATATCTCCCGATGCCCAGGACATGCAGTTCCGGGCGCCGGGCGGGTAGTTGTTTTCTACATTTAGCCCTGCTTTGGGCAAGCAGAGCTAAATGTACACACGCACATGCATTTAAAGCACCGTGGCAGACCAGGCCGGTCCGAATGGGCCCTCAACGTTGACCTCCGGTTATGCAGCCCTCCGGTTATGCAGCCAACACGGTAAATTCAGTTCATCGCAGAACGTTTCGGGTTAACCGCGGCCACGATCGCTCTTCAACTCGCTCAGGAATGGCGCACATTGTACTCGCCGGGCGGTCCACCCACGCACCGTTAAAGCGGCGAGACTTCAGCTCCTGGTCTAGGAACAATACATGCAATCAGAATGTCATTTGATTGTTTTGGTGAGAACACGGAATTGAGTCAATCCCTCTCGTTTCTCCTGCGCCGGGCGCAAGGCCGGGAATGTAGCGTGTGGGAGGCCTGTCGTCTAAAGGAAGCCAGCCGCTAATTAGCTGTGTTCAGCCTGTGTTCTTTCTGAGTCACTCGTGTACAGAGAGAGAGAGAGAGGGAATACACGCCAGGAGGAAAGATGGAGGCAGGCGTCACTTCACAGACGGCAAATTGTTTATTTATACGGCCGAAAATATTCCGCTGAGCCTTACAGAGCTCATAGACACTGCAGAGCCACTTTGGGTGGAAGCCGATTGACCCACCAGGGACTATAATAAAAGTCAAGGGGGCATCCGTTGTATCATTGTAATAAAAAGAGTAATTTATTAACAATCCAGGAAGGGGATCTTTCCAGTAAAGGTAGTGAAAGTGAAAAGTAAAAGGTACCTTTTGTGAATGGCCCTGTTATATATAATATATACTATACTACTATGAGCCTCCTCGGGCTCCAAGTTACGAGCGTCTACAGATGTATTCAACCCCATCTGTGCTCACAAGTGCCTGGAGAGGCGATCTCGCCAAATTCGATTTTGCCACGAAAACTGCAATTTTTTGTCATTTTGTCCCTGAAGTTGAAGCGTTGGAAGCAGAAAAAATGGACAAGTGAAAGGATTTGAGTGACTTTGAAAAGGACAAAATTGTGATGTCTAGACGACTGGGTCACAGCAACTCCAAAACTGCAGCTCTTGTGGGATGTTCCCGGTCTGCAGTGGTCAGGACCGACCAAAAGTGGTCCGAGGAAGGAAAACCGGTGAGCCGGAGACAGGGTCATGGGCGGCCAAGGCTCTTTCATTCACATGGGGAGGGAAGGCCGAGCCGTGGTGTCCGATCCAATAGAAGAGATACTGGAGCTCAAATTGCTGAATAAGTGAATTCTGGTTCTGATAGAAAGTTGTCTGAACACACAGAGCATCGCAGGTTGTTGTGTATGGGGCTGTGTGACCGGTCAGGGTGCCCATGTTGACTTGTATCCACTGCCAAAAGCACCTACAATGGGCTTGTGAGCATCAGAACTGGACCACGGAGCAATGGAAGAAGGTGGCCTGGTCCGATGAATCACGTTTACATGTGGATGGCCGGTGTGTGTCGCTTACCTGGGGAAGAGATGGCACCAGGGTGCACTATGGGAAGAAGACAAGCTGGAGGAGGCAGGGTGATGCGTTGGGTAATGTTCTGCTGGGAAAGCTTGGATCCTGCCACGGACCACCGACCCTAAAGACTGTTGCTGACCAAGTACACCCCTTCATGGAAACGGAATTCCATGATGGCAGCAGTAGCGTAACAATCGCCATAGCGACCCAGGCCTGGGTCGCTATGGCATCTCATGCTGCTGGCTGTCCCCGGCAGCTGTGAAGAGGAACGCACTACTGTTCAGATCACTGACAGTGATCTGTGCAGCGCTGCGTTCCTCTCCACAGCCGCTGCTGAGTCAGTGAGAGCCAGCAGCGGCGGTGGAGGAGGCTGGACCCGGCAGTGGTGGAGGAGACGGGGCCTGGGGTTGGCAGCAGAGTAGGAGGCGGGGCCCGGTGACGGAGGAGGAGGCGGGGCTCAGCAGCGTCTATGGAGGAAGATGAGGCGGACAGGTAAGGAGTGTGACCAGCCCACCTGAGATCCTGCAGAGCCCACCATAGAGACTCTATGGTGGGCTCTGCAGGGTCACCCTGAAGTGGGCTCGGCAAGGGGCGTAACTAGAAATCACAGGGCCCCATACAAAATTTTGCTATGGGGCCCTGTGATTTCTAGTTACGCCCCAGGATGGCAGTGGCCTCTTTCAGCAGGATAATGCGCAAGAACCATTCAAAAATGGTTTGAGGAACACAACAACGAGTTCAAGGTCGCCTCAAATTTTTTTGAGACAGATAACCCGCAGTGGGCGTGTTTCAGAATTCCCCACTGAGGAAAACAATAGGGGTTCCCAAATCTTGGACAGAAGGCAGTGGGCTGGTTCACTACAGCAGAGGGTGAAATCCTGGAGCCCTGAGCTAGGAAGCTTCAGCTCCAGTGATGTCTGGAGTGTGCCCTTAGGCCGTGAAATGTCCCATCTCATGATGTGCGGTGAATAAATAAAAGTGGAACTAAAAAAAGGACAGACGGATTATTTTCCACATCCACTAATATCCATCATTTTCATTCTAGCTAAACTGACATGTAGGGTCAGGATGGAACCCCCCCTCCCTTGGCTGCGGGAGGCAGACTTGACCACAGTTGACCCAGGCAAGGGTGATGTGTCATTTTTGCCCTTTCCCTGGGCCGGTATCATTGGAATCTGCGTGGGACTGAACGGTTGTAATTTTTATCAAAGTTTATTTTTGTAACGTGAGAGGAACACACGGAGAGACCACAAGCTGATAGTCTCTGTGTTGGCCATGGAACCCAAAACATAATGATACATAATGATACATAAGTGGGCTTTCAGCACAGTTCTCTCCTCATGTATCAAAGTTGTATCTGTATTGTCTAAACTTAGCAACTCAACTGATTCTTCATCTTCATTTCTTGGTTGTGCCAAACCTTAAGTGCCAAAATGGCGGCTGGACTGTGGCTGGTGCCAAGCCAAGCCAATGTGGTCCTTTTAATGATCACCACTGGGTCACCGGTAATTTATTGGCCACCATTGAGGTGCACTTGGAAATCATTTATTATGAATACATAAAATTAGGGATCCACCGATACCACTTTTTTACGACCGAGTACGAGTACCGATACTTTTGCTCAAGTACTCGTCGATACCAATTACCGATACTTTTTCTTAAAGGGACAGGTCACATTTTTTCTAAAGCAATACAAACTAATGATTTAAGGTCAGTTTCTTAATATTATGATTCATGAGATGACGAGGGAGCATGACGCCGCCTTTCCGGCCAATCAGAATGCCGGCGCTGCGTCATTACACGGCGCCCGACTTCCGGATTTGCTAGCTTCCTGACCAATCGGGAAGCCAGGCAGAGCGTCATTACACGCTACCCGGCTTCCTGATTGGCCGGGAAATCGGCTCCATGCTCTCTCATCACAAGTGACGAGAGAGCATGGAGCCGTTTCCGGGCCAATCAGGAAACCAGGCAGCGTGTAATGACGCGCAGCCTGGCTTCCTGATACAGGAAGTACTCGTGCTAGGTATCGGAGCATTTGGACGAGTACGAGTACTCACCCAAATAGTCGGCATCGGCACCGATATCGATACTAGTATCGGTATCGGTGCATCCCTACATAAAATCATACGGGAGTCACATAGACATACTAACGTTACTCTCGTACAATCACATCTTCCATTACGGCTTTTACATCCTGAGGGTATCTGCTGGCGGATCCCAAACTTGATGTCAGGTTCCGGATTCGCTGTCATCCTCTATGTTGACTAAGGTCTCCTTCAACCCATCGCGCTGAGCCTGTGACAACAAGGGGAGATTAAGCAAAGTGCAGTTCTGAGTGAGACCTCAATGCATCCCGAGAACAGGGGTGCCTTACCGTGCACCACTGCGGTACAGCAGAATAGTGCAGGAGCCATTTTTCCGATTTTGGGGACCCAAACAATGAATGGGCTGTGGTCACACAGTGTGTCTCAATACAAGTCGGTGTACAGGGGGTCCTAGTAATAGATTTTAATTAACCTCAATTTACAAAGCTTCAACATATGGATGAAGAAATCCATTGAGAGACACAGAAATGTATAGAATTCTTAGAATGTCGGGTTATACTGCCACCTACAAAAACAACATTTAAAGGAGATCTATGAGGTGAGTGATTTACACTCATCCTCATAGTTAGTGCCGACCTGTGACAAAGAGGCTGTCAAAGGTCGGCTCTATGGATCAGGAAGTGAGCAGAAACATGAAGCCGATCTGCCCACTTCTCGACTGTCAGTCACCGCTGCCCGCAGGAATTCCCCTCTCCGATCCTCCAGCGCTGACTGGCGGAACGGACGGGGAGGGGGCAGGTACAGCTGGATCTGCCTCTAGATAGGCAGATCCAGCTGTCACTCACACAGCTGGGCGGATCTCGACAGTAAAGTCGGGATCCGTCCCGGCTGCGGCGGTCTCAGTATAACGTGAGCTGTAGCGGCACAGGAAGTCTGAGGGGCACAGGAAGTCTGAGAATTCTTAGATTGTCTTTTTTATAGGCGGCAGTATAACCTGACCGTTACCCGACAAGAATTCCTGTGTCCCTCCCTGGACAATAAAGCAATAGGATTTTTGCACTCACAGTTGAATCCATTTTGTGGAGTCTATTGAAGGACTCATATTCTTAGACTGTTGCTATTGTAGGTGGCAGCATAACCCAACAGTTGTTATCATCCATTGAGGGACACAGGAAGTCTTAGAATTCTTAGACTGTCATATCTGTTGGTGGCAGTATAACCCGACAGTCTAAGAATTCCGGTGTCCCTCAATGGACTCCAAGAAAAGGGTTTTACAGTAAACAGAATAATCCTATTTAGTCCCAGTGACTGTTTTTCTCATCTTAAAGAGGAACTCCGGGATTTATTTCTAATTAACCCTTCGAACAGGGCTGCCCCCGCACTGCAAGGGTTAGGTGCTCTTTTTTAAAATAACGGCCACCTGCCACTTTGTATTAAAATAAAGATCCTCATCTTGGCCTGTTAGCATTGTTCACTGAGCCTATGGCGGGGCTCGCGTACAAGTGTGAACTTACGTATTTTTATTTTAGGTTACAGAAAGCAGACAGACCCCCACGGCAATCAGCTGCGACACTGCCAAAGCATATGCAAATGTTGACTTCTAGAAGACTCGATGTTTGCAGAGGAGGGCTGAATGTAGCGCTGGAGGGTGCACATATACAACTGCAGGGTCACTTTCATTTCTGTGTCCCAGTGACAGGTGGAGAGAGATGAGAACAGTCATGGAGGAGCAATAGAGGTACGCAGTATAGAGACAGAGGAGGAAAGAGGGTAAAAGAGAGAGAGAATAAGAGAGAGAGAATAAGAGAGAGAGAGAGAATAAGAGAGAGAGAGAGAATAAGAGAGAGAGAGAATAAGAGAGAGAGAGAATAAGAGAGAGAGAGAATAAGAGAGAGAGAGAGAATGAGAGAGAGAGAGAGAGAGAGAGAGAGAGAGAATGAGAGAGAGAGAGAGAGAGAGAGAGAAAGAGAGAGAGAGAGAGAGAGAGAGAGAGAGAGAGAGAGAGAGAGAGAATTGGAGAGGAAGAGAGAGAGAGAGAAAATGAGAGAGAGAGAGAAAATGAGAGAGAAAGAGAGGGCGGAGAGAGAGAAGACGGAGAGAGAGAGAGAGAATAATAGAGAGGGAGAGAGAATAAGAGAGAGAGGGAGAGAGAGAGAGAATAAGAGAGAGAGGGAGAGAGAGAATAAGAGAGAGGGAGAGAGAGAATAAGAGAGAGAGAATAAAAGAGAGGGAGAGAGAGAATAAGAGAGAGAGAATAAGAGAGAGAATGAGAGAGAATAAGAGAGAGGGAGAGAGAATAAGAGAGAGAGAATAAGAGAGAGAGAGAGAGAGAGAGTAAGAGAGAATAAGAGAGAGGGAGGGATTATGGAACCTGTGAGTGGGGTGAGGACTGTGAGGTTGGGGCTCTGCCATGGTCATTGTATGATAGGTCCTCTCGGGGTGTAGAATGGTTCCGATTTCTCTGCCTCTTGAGGAGTTGGAGCTCTCATACAATTGATGGAGTCGTTCTATAAAAGGTATCTGTAAAAAATAAGTCAAGGCAACTGGACTTGCTGTATTTTTATTGAAGACGTTTCACTGGTCATCCAACCAGCTTTCTCAATTCAGAATTATCTGAATTGAGAAAGCTGGTTACCTATCCTATTATCCATACTTCTATCCATCCACTCACTCACTCATCCATCCTTCTATCCATCCACTCACTCACTCATCCATCCTTCTATCCATCCACTCACCCGCCAAACCACCCGTCTTTCCATTCATCCATCCACCTACCCAACCATCCATCCATCAATCAATCCATCTACACACACATCCATCAATTAATTTATCCATCCGCAGATCCACCCATCCATCCATTCACCCACCCACCCATCTATTCATTCATCAACACACCCACTCATCTATCCATCTCTCTATGCCTGTATCCATCCACCTCCCATCCATCCTTCCATCCCCCATGCATCCATCAACCCACCCTCCCGTCCATCCACTCACCCACCATCTATCCTTCTACTCACACACCAATCAATCTATCCGTCCATCCATCAACCCATCCACACATCCATCTATCTATCTATTTCTCCATCAATCCATCTCTCATCCCTCTGCCATCCATCCATCCACCCATCTATCTGTCCATCCATCCACATATCTATCCATCTGTCTCCCCAATCCATCCATCCATCCCTCTGCCGTCCATCCTTCCAACCATCAACCCATCCATCCATCTATCCCTCCATCCATCTATCCCTCCATCTATCCCCCCCATTCCATCCATCATCCTATTCACCCATCCATCCATCCTCCCTATATCCATCCATCCATCCCGCCTTCTATCCCTCCATCCATCTATCCCTCTCCTATCTATCCATCCATCTATCCCCCCCATGACATCCATCATCCTATTCACCCATCCATCCTTCCTCCCTATATCCATCCATCCATCCCACCTTCTATCCCTCCATCCATCTATCCCTCTCCTATCTATCCATCCATCTATCCCCCCCATGACATCCATCATCCTATTCACCCATCCATCCATCCTTCCTCCCTATATCCATCCATCCATCCATCCTTCCTCCCTATATCCATCCATCCATCCCGCCTTCTATCCTTCCATCCTTCCTCCCTATATTCACCCATCCATCCATCCTTCCTCCCTATAAATCTCAGAACTGGATAAACAGAATACAACTCGTTTGGCAGGTTATACTGTATGTACTTTTTTGGCCCGGTGTTCACCTTTAATATTGCTCCCAACAATAAATCACTCTGTACAATATTATAGTTCTGCTTGTGTCATGTACACTGTACAATATACTTCTCCCTGCGTCGTGTACACTGTACAGTATTATACTTCTCCCTGCGTCATGTACACTGTACAATATACTTCTCCCTGCGTCGTGTACACTGTACAGTATTATACTTCTCCCTGCGTCATGTACACTGTACAATATACTTCTCCCTGCGTCGTGTACACTGTACAGTATTATACTTCTCCCTGCGTCATGTACACTGTACAATATACTTCTCCCTGCGTCATGTACACTATGATATCTCAGCCACCGCAACAGAATCAAATTATTTAATAAATGATATCGAGATAATAGAGCGACATGATAATAATCCCGTCACACAATCACTGAGTATTGGATTTGTTCACACAAAATGCAGAGCAGATACGCTCAGGTTTCTGCACACGTAGTGCAGTGGGTTGTGCCGCGTTTTTGGTAAAAAAATAAAATAAAACATTTGTAATTTTTTTTTACTTTAAGGCCTTGTTCACACCAAGCGCGGAGCAGGTGCAGACCGGATCAAAACTGCGTCCAATGTATTCCAATGGTATTTTTTGCTCCAGTTCACATCGCAGCGTGCAGCTCCAGAGCAGGTGAAAAAAACTGCAGCAAGCCCTATTTTACCTGCTCTGGATCTGCAAACGCATCAAAAACGCATGCAAATGCCGGGAACGCCCTGAAAGCCCATTTTAAACTTTAAAACAAAAATAGATATTTTTTTTAGATGCGTCAAAAACTCATCTAAAAGACTAGCATGCGTGTGCAGAAACCTGACCGGATCTGCTCTGCATTTGGTGTGAACAAGGCCTTACATGGGCTTTCAGGGCGTTCCCGGCATTTGACACGTTTTTGATGCGTTTGCAGATCCAGAGCAGATAAAATAGGGCCTGCTGCAGTTTTTTTCACCTGCTCTGGAGCTGCACGCTGCGATGTGAACTGGAGCAAAAAATACCATTGGAATACATTGGACGCAGTTTTGATCCGGTCTGCACCTGCTCCGCGCTTGGTGTGAACAAGGCCTAAATATGGCAGAAAATCATTTCATATGTCATGTACATCCCTAAAATGTATCGAGGAAGTCTTCGAAATCATGTTGTGCAACCTTCTATATCTGTCATATACTTTCTATATCCTCATATACCTTCTATATCCTCATATACCTTCTATATACCTCATATATGTTCTATATACCTCATATACCTTCTATATCCTCATATACCTTCTATATACCTCATATATCTTCTATATACCTCATATATCTTCTATATACCTCATATACCTTCTATATCCTCATATACCTTCTATATACCTCATATACCTTCTATATACCTCATATACCTTCTATATACCTTCTATATCCCTCATATACCTTCTATATCCTCATATACCTTCTATATACCTCATATACCTTCTATATACCTCATATACCTTCTATATCCCTCATATACCTTCTATATCCTCATATACCTTCTATATCCTCATATACCTTCTATATACCTCATATACCTTCTATATCCTCATATACCTCATATACCTTCTATATACCTCATATACCTTCTATATACCTCATATACCTTCTATATACCTCATATACCTTCTATATACCTCATATACCTTCTATATCCAGAGCAGGTGCAGACCGGATCAAAACTGCGTCCAATGTATTCCAATGGTATTTTTTGCTCCAGTTCACATCGCAGCGTGCAGCTCCAGAGCAGGTGAAAAAAACTGCAGCAAGCCCTATTTTACCTGCTCTGGATCTGCAAACGCATCAAAAACGCATGCAAATGCCGGGAACGCCCTGAAAGCCCATTTTAAACTTTAAAACAAAAATAGATATTTTTTTTAGATGCGTCAAAAACTCATCTAAAAGACTAGCATGCGTGTGCAGAAACCTGACCGGATCTGCTCTGCATTTGGTGTGAACAAGGCCTTACATGGGCTTTCAGGGCGTTCCCGGCATTTGACACGTTTTTGATGCGTTTGCAGATCCAGAGCAGATAAAATAGGGCCTGCTGCAGTTTTTTTCACCTGCTCTGGAGCTGCACGCTGCGATGTGAACTGGAGCAAAAAATACCATTGGAATACATTGGACGCAGTTTTGATCCGGTCTGCACCTGCTCCGCGCTTGGTGTGAACAAGGCCTAAATATGGCAGAAAATCATTTCATATGTCATGTACATCCCTAAAATGTATCGAGGAAGTCTTCGAAATCATGTTGTGCAACCTTCTATATCTGTCATATACTTTCTATATCCTCATATACCTTCTATATCCTCATATACCTTCTATATCCTCATATACCTTCTATATACCTCATATATGTTCTATATACCTCATATACCTTCTATATCCTCATATACCTTCTATATCCTCATATACCTTCTATATACCTCATATATCTTCTATATACCTCATATATCTTCTATATACCTCATATACCTTCTATATCCTCATATACCTTCTATATACCTCATATACCTTCTATATACCTCATATACCTTCTATATACCTTCTATATCCCTCATATACCTTCTATATCCTCATATACCTTCTATATACCTCATATACCTTCTATATACCTCATATACCTTCTATATCCCTCATATACCTTCTATATCCTCATATACCTTCTATATCCTCATATACCTTCTATATACCTCATATACCTTCTATATCCTCATATGCCTCATATACCTTCTATATACCTCATATACCTTCTATATACCTCATATACCTTCTATATACCTCATATACCTTCTATATACCTCATATACCTTCTATATCCTCATATACCTCATATACCTTCTATATCCTCATATACCTTGTACTGTATATACTATATACCTCTTATATAGTATACCATGTATGCAAAAGTGACATGATTTCCAACTGTATAGATTCATTTGTTGAAAAACACTTTTTTTTTTTTTACATTTCTCGATAAAAGGCGAATATTTGATCACTGGCAATAATAATAAATAACAAAAACAGCAACAAAAATGTCAAAGAAAAGTAACATAAATACAATAAGACATAAAGTCACAATGTATTATTAACACCACAATAGTAACAGTGGCAGTAATAAAATAGTGTGCAGGAGGGTGACCTGTGCTGGTGACTGGCAGGGTGGAAGGAAGTCATGTCCTCAGCTGCAGATAGTGATGCTCCTGCCTCCTCCTCCTCCACCTCCCATTCAGCACACACAGGATGCCGGCTCTGCTATTGCATGTGACTGACAAGTCCTCCTCCTCATCCCCTTGTCTGACAACAGAGCCAGCTGATGTGGAACATGCCTTCCCTCTCCTTTTGTATCGCAGTCGCACTCTTGCGTTCGCAGGAAAATCTCGCAGCTCTGGATTATTTCCCGATGCAACGACTGGAACGAAGCTTCCCTTGACCAGACTGCAGGTTCTGGCCGTGTTGCTATGGGTTACCACCCCACGCAGAGGTGAGCGACGGCGGTTCCGAAAGAGTACGGTAACCGATTGCAAATGCCAACCCCCCGACTGCGTTAGAGCGTCAGCTCTTGCGAGCAGGGCTGCCGTCCCTACAAGCCTGCGTTACCTTGTTACTGTAATTGACTTGCCATTGTTGCATTGTATTGTGTGCTTTGTATTGTCCGGTGTGTGCCGCCCGGTGTGTGCCGCCACCTACGACCCTCCGATCCCAATCCCCAAAAATTCAGATTCATGAACGCCAGCCTGCACTTCGGGGTCCTGCACTTCGCATGCCGCTGCGACTCGCTCCGACCTCTTGCAAATAGTCATTGATGGCAAAAATGGGGGCTTGGTGGGCAACGGGGGGTTAAAATGCTTCCATAACGGGGGCCCTTTGCATTGGCAGCTGCAGCGAGCGGCGGGGCCCCCCCCAGCTGTCGGCTGTCTGCCGCTTTCGCATCCAGCCCAGCAATGGCAGGGGTTAAACACAATGATCTCATCGCGCTCGGGGCTCCAGGCTGGTTCCGTGGCTCCCGCAATGCCTTGAGATCTGGCTCGGTTTGAACCTGTGCAGAGGCGTAACTAGCCCCAAAAATTATCCGATCCGGGGCCCCTGCTACCGTGCTCGAGAAATAAAATCCAGTCTGGGACCCCTCGCACCGTGCACGAGAATTAAAACCCAATTTGTAGCCCCTTGTACCGTGCTCAAGAAATAAAATCCAGTCTGGGGCCCCTCGCACCGTGCATGAGATGAAAAAAATCCAATTTGGGAGCCCTCGCACCGTGCACGAGAATTAAAATCCAATCCGGGGCCCCTTGTACCGTGCACGAGAATTAAAACCCAATTTGTGGCCCTTGCACCCTGCACGAGAATTAAAACCCAATCCGGGGCCCCTTGTACTGTGCATGAGAACTAAAATCCAATCCGGGGCCCCTCGCACCCTGCACGAGAAATAAAACCCAATTTTTGGCCCCTTGTACTGTGCATGAGAACTAAAATCCAATCCGGGGCCCCTTGTACCGTGCACGAGAATTAAAACCCAATTTGTGGCCCCTTGCACGAGAATTAAAACCCAATTTGTGGCCCCTTGTACTGTGCATGAGAACTAAAATCCAATCCAGGGCCCCTTGTACTGTGCATGAGAACTAAAATCCAATCCAGGCCCCATTTTACCGTGTATGAGAACTAAAATCCAATCCGGGGCCCCTTGTACTGTGCATGAGAAAATAAATCAAATCCGGGGCCCCTTGTACTGTGCATGAGAAAATAAATCAAATCTGGGGCCCCTTGTACTGTGCATGAGAACTAAAATCCAATCCGGGGCCCCTCGCACCATGCATGAGAAAATAAATCAAATCCGGGGCCCTTGTACCGTGCATGAGAAAAAAAATCCAATCCGGGGCCCCTCGCACCCTGCAGGAAACATAAAATCCCATTCGGGGCCCCTCGCACCATGCATGAGAAAGTAAATCCAATCCGGGGCCCCTTGTACTGTACATGAGAACTAAAATCCAATCTGGGGCCCCTTGTACTGTGCATGAGAAAATAAATCCAATCTGATAGTGACAACAGTTGAGCGTGTGTGTACTGTGTGATGAAAGACTTACAGGGTGACAACGCAGGAGCACAATTCGGTGACAGACACGGAGCGGTGTCACCTCATAACAGGAAGTGCCTGGACAAGGGACCTTTTGCAGGGATCATGTGAATGAAAGCTCAGATAATAAGTGTTATTATAAGCAGGTTGTCATCATCATCATCTTGTATATACCACCTAGTAAGCCACTGACCTGCAACAAGCATGGAGGACTGGACTTTAGAACGTTGATCCTTCACTGGCTGCATGCTTGTCTCAGTTCAGGGACTCACTAAAGATCAGGTGCCTTACATACCTTTGTTTGGTAACATTGTACAGCAGTGTGTCTGAGGATTGTTATCAGTGGAGCTCCCCTTTAACATCGCGCTTCATAGAGCCAATCCCGGAGATCCCCGCCCCCACCTCATCCATGCGGCAGCTCTTCCTTCAATTACCGAGCTCCGTGGGCACCGCGGCCAGACGCTTTCCCTTACTTACTGCTCGGTGTCGGCATTTAAAGTGAACCCGCACTGCGTGCACCGAGGGCAGGAATACAGCTTCACTCCGCAGCTTCCGCCCCTGCTGTGTATACTGATCTCCCCTCCCCCGCCACCTCCTGCCCCACTACCTCCCACCACCTGCCCCCACTGCCCTGCCTGCTTCTATCTATCTATCTATCTATCTATCCACATTATATTACCACAAGTATTGGGACGCCTTTACACGCACATGAACTTTAATGGCCCCCCAGTCTTAGGCCGTAGGGTTCAGTATTGGGTTGGCTCCGCCCTTTGCCGCTATAACAGCCCCGCCTCTTCTGGGAAGGCGT
>NW_017307858.1:295363-303973 GCF_000935625.1 Nanorana parkeri
AATCCCCCCTCCTCCAAACTTTACACTTGGCACCAGTGGCGGACCTAGGGAACAAAGGGCCCTGGTGCAAGATTTCTTTTTGGGCCCCCCGCACACCCTAAAAAAAACACCCGGTGCTGTGTTATATTGTATACTGGGCCCCCCTTTAGGCTCAGGCCCGTGGGGCGGCCGCTCCGGCTGCACCGGCGGTAGGTCCGCTCCTGCTTGGCACAATGCAGTCAGGCAAGTACCGTTCTCCTGGCAACCGCCAAACCCAGACACGCCCATCGGATTGCCAGACAGAGAAGTGTGATTGGTCACTCCAGAGAACACGTCTCCCCTTCTCTGGAGTCCAGTGGCGGCGCGCTTTACACCGCGGCATCCCACGCTTTGCATTGCACTTGGTGATGTGCGGCTTGGATGCAGCTGCTCGGCCATGGAAACCCATTCCATGAAGCTCTCTACGCACTGTTGTTGCGCCAATCTGAAGGCCACACGGAGTTTGGAGCTGTGTAGCTATTGTCTCTGCAGACAGTTGACGACTTCTGCGCACTGTGCGCTTCAGCATGCGCTGACCCTGCTCTGTCATGTGACGTGGCCGACCACTTCTTGGCTGAGTTGCTGTTGTTCCCAGTTGCTTCCACTTTGTTATAATCCCAGTAACAGGCGACCGCGGAATATTTAGTAGCCGGGAAATGTCACGGACGGACTTATTGCACAGGTGACAACCTATCACGGTACCACGCGTGTAGTCACTGAGCTCCTGAGAGCGGCCCGTTCTCTCACCAATGTCTGTAGAAGCGTCTGCACGCCGAGGTGCCTCATCCTATACACCGGGGGCCATGGAGGGGATTGGAACACCTGAATCACATGATTTGGAGGGGGAGGGGCCAATACTTTTGGCATATATAGTGTATCTGTCCCTCCCTCCGGCCCTGAGCGTGTATTTGGAATTGCCTGGGCACGGAAGGGTGACGGGGATGACAATGCCGGGGAGATTTGCGCTATGACACGCCGCGGTCTGTAGCTCGCTCCTCGCTCTCTGTGTAACATCAGAGTTACATCATCTCTGACTCCTCGCAGGAAATATAAATAGCCGGGGCAGAGACAACGAGGAATGATTACATGGAGCTTCCCTCATACGGGGCGCAGCCTCTGTGCTGGGCTCTGACTCTGCCTCAGCTGCATCAGGTTGTGGAATCTTCAGGTACATGGCGGGTCTTAAAGTGGACCTGTCATCAGAAGTCTACAAAACAAAAACATAAACCTTCTCGGTGCCACTTGATAGGAAATCCGCCGAGTATTGGAGTTCTACAAATCTTCTTTTATAGCGACTTGTAGTTCTTCCTCCAATCACATCTCAGCTGCAGAAATAACATCTCGGTGGATGCCGTGACTCGGAGAGAAATCATTTTCATCTTCACTGAGCTGTGTGCAGGCGGCTCTCAGGGGGACTTCTTTACCAGAGATGTACCACCGAGCGCGGCTCCCATCACAATCTGTGCTCTTCCCCCTTCTCCTCCCCTCTGTCCTTCTTCACTCTCTTATCTCATCCTCTTTCCTCCTTTTCTCTATTCTCTCTCCTCTCCCCTCCTCTATCCTCTCCCCTCCTCTATCCTCTCCTCTCCTCTATTCTCTCTCCTCTCCTCTATTCCCTCCTCTATTCTCTCCCCTCCTCTATCCTCTCCCCTCCTCTATTCCCTATCCTCTCCTCTCCCCTCCGCTCTTCTCTATCCTCCCCCCTCCTCTATCCTCTCCTCTATTCTCTCTCCTCTCCTCTATTCCCTCCTCTATTCTCTCCCCTCTCCCCTCATCTATTCCCTCTCCTCTCCCCTCCTCTATCCTCTCCTCTATTCTCTCTCCTCTCCTCTATTCCCTCCTCTATTCTCTCCCCTCTCCCCTCATCTATTCCCTCTCCTCTCCCCTCCTCTATCCTCTCCTCTATTCTCTCTCCTCTCCTCTATTCCCTCCTCTATTCTCTCCCCTCTCCCCTCATCTATTCCCTCTCCTCTCCCCTCCTCTATCCTCTCCTCTATTCTCTCTCCTCTCCTCTATTCCCTCCTCTATTCTCTCCCCTCTCCCCTCATCTATTCCCTCTCCTCTCCCCTCCTCTATCCTCTCCTCTATTCTCTCTCCTCTCCTCTATTCCCTCCTCTATTCTCTCCCCTCCTCTATCCTCTCCCCTCCTCTATTATCTCCTCTCCTCTACCCTCCTCTATTCTCTCTCCTCTATTCTCTATCCTCTCCCCTCCTCTATTCTCTCCCCTCCTCTATTCTCTCCCCTCCTCCTCTATTCTCTCCCCTCTCCCCTCATCTATTCCCTCTCCTCTCCCCTCCTCTATCCTCTCCCCTCCTCTATTATCTCCTCTCCTCTACCCTCCTCTATTCTCTCTCCTCTATTATCTGTCCTCCTCTATTCTCTATCCTCTCCCCTCCTCTATTCTCTATCCTCTCTCCTCTCCCCTCTATTATCTCCTCTCCTCTCCCCTCTATTATCTCCTCTCCTCTCCCCTCTATTATCTCCTCTCCTCTCCCCTCTATTATCTCCTCTCCTCTCCCCTCTATTATCTCCTCTCCTCTCCCCTCTATTATCTCCTCTCCTCTCCCCTCTATTATCTCCTCTCCTCTCCCCTCTATTATCTCCTCTCCTCTCCCCTCTATTATCTCCTCTCCTCTCCCCTCTATTATCTCCTCTCCTCTCCCCTCTATTATCTCCTCTCCTCTCCCCTCTATTATCTCCTCTCCTCTCCCCTCTATTATCTCCTCTCCTCTCCCCTCTATTATCTCCTCTCCTCTCCCCTCTATTATCTCCTCTCCTCTCCCCTCTATTATCTCCTCTCCTCTCCCCTCTATTATCTCCTCTCCTCTCCCCTCTATTATCTCCTCTCCTCTCCCCTCTATTATCTCCTCTCCTCTCCCCTCTATTATCTCCTCTCCTCTCCCCTCTATTATCTCCTCTCCTCTCCCCTCTATTATCTCCTCTCCTCTCCCCTCTATTATCTCCTCTCCTCTCCCCTCTATTATCTCCTCTCCTCTCCCCTCTATTATCTCCTCTCCTCTCCCCTCTATTATCTCCTCTCCTCTCCCCTCTATTATCTCCTCTCCTCTCCCCTCTATTATCTCCTCTCCTCTCCCCTCTATTATCTCCTCTCCTCTCCCCTCTATTATCTCCTCTCCTCTCCCCTCTATTATCTCCTCTCCTCTCCCCTCTATTATCTCCTCTCCTCTCCCCTCTATTATCTCCTCTCCTCTCCCCTCTATTATCTCCTCTCCTCTCCCCTCTATTATCTCCTCTCCTCTCCCCTCTATTATCTCCTCTCCTCTCCCCTCTATTATCTCCTCTCCTCTCCCCTCTATTATCTCCTCTCCTCTCCCCTCTATTATCTCCTCTCCTCTCCCCTCTATTATCTCCTCTCCTCTCCCCTCTATTATCTCCTCTCCTCTCCCCTCTATTATCTCCTCTCCTCTCCCCTCTATTATCTCCTCTCCTCTCCCCTCTATTATCTCCTCTCCTCTCCCCTCTATTATCTCCTCTCCTCTCCCCTCTATTATCTCCTCTCCTCTCCCCTCTATTATCTCCTCTCCTCTCCCCTCTATTATCTCCTCTCCTCTCCCCTCTATTATCTCCTCTCCTCTCCCCTCTATTATCTCCTCTCCTCTCCCCTCTATTATCTCCTCTCCTCTCCCCTCTATTATCTCCTCTCCTCTCCCCTCTATTATCTCCTCTCCTCTCCCCTCTATTATCTCCTCTCCTCTCCCCTCTATTATCTCCTCTCCTCTCCCCTCTATTATCTCCTCTCCTCTCCCCTCTATTATCTCCTCTCCTCTCCCCTCTATTATCTCCTCTCCTCTCCCCTCTATTATCTCCTCTCCTCTCCCCTCTATTATCTCCTCTCCTCTCCCCTCTATTATCTCCTCTCCTCTCCCCTCTATTATCTCCTCTCCTCTCCCCTCTATTATCTCCTCTCCTCTCCCCTCTATTATCTCCTCTCCTCTCCCCTCTATTATCTCCTCTCCTCTCCCCTCTATTATCTCCTCTCCTCTCCCCTCTATTATCTCCTCTCCTCTCCCCTCTATTATCTCCTCTCCTCTCCCCTCTATTATCTCCTCTCCTCTCCCCTCTATTATCTCCTCTCCTCTCCCCTCTATTATCTCCTCTCCTCTCCCCTCTATTATCTCCTCTCCTCTCCCCTCTATTATCTCCTCTCCTCTCCCCTCTATTATCTCCTCTCCTCTCCCCTCTATTATCTCCTCTCCTCTCCCCTCTATTATCTCCTCTCCTCTCCCCTCTATTATCTCCTCTCCTCTCCCCTCTATTATCTCCTCTCCTCTCCCCTCTATTATCTCCTCTCCTCTCCCCTCTATTATCTCCTCTCCTCTCCCCTCTATTATCTCCTCTCCTCTCCCCTCTATTATCTCCTCTCCTCTCCCCTCTATTATCTCCTCTCCTCTCCCCTCTATTATCTCCTCTCCTCTCCCCTCTATTATCTCCTCTCCTCTCCCCTCTATTATCTCCTCTCCTCTCCCCTCTATTATCTCCTCTCCTCTCCCCTCTATTATCTCCTCTCCTCTCCCCTCTATTATCTCCTCTCCTCTCCCCTCTATTATCTCCTCTCCTCTCCCCTCTATTATCTCCTCTCCTCTCCCCTCTATTATCTCCTCTCCTCTCCCCTCTATTATCTCCTCTCCTCTCCCCTCTATTATCTCCTCTCCTCTCCCCTCTATTATCTCCTCTCCTCTCCCCTCTATTATCTCCTCTCCTCTCCCCTCTATTATCTCCTCTCCTCTCCCCTCTATTATCTCCTCTCCTCTCCCCTCTATTATCTCCTCTCCTCTCCCCTCTATTATCTCCTCTCCTCTCCCCTCTATTATCTCCTCTCCTCTCCCCTCTATTATCTCCTCTCCTCTCCCCTCTATTATCTCCTCTCCTCTCCCCTCTATTATCTCCTCTCCTCTCCCCTCTATTATCTCCTCTCCTCTCCCCTCTATTATCTCCTCTCCTCTCCCCTCTATTATCTCCTCTCCTCTCCCCTCTATTATCTCCTCTCCTCTCCCCTCTATTATCTCCTCTCCTCTCCCCTCTATTATCTCCTCTCCTCTCCCCTCTATTATCTCCTCTCCTCTCCCCTCTATTATCTCCTCTCCTCTCCCCTCTATTATCTCCTCTCCTCTCCCCTCTATTATCTCCTCTCCTCTCCCCTCTATTATCTCCTCTCCTCTCCCCTCTATTATCTCCTCTCCTCTCCCCTCTATTATCTCCTCTCCTCTCCCCTCTATTATCTCCTCTCCTCTCCCCTCTATTATCTCCTCTCCTCTCCCCTCTATTATCTCCTCTCCTCTCCCCTCTATTATCTCCTCTCCTCTCCCCTCTATTATCTCCTCTCCTCTCCCCTCTATTATCTCCTCTCCTCTCCCCTCTATTATCTCCTCTCCTCTCCCCTCTATTATCTCCTCTCCTCTCCCCTCTATTATCTCCTCTCCTCTCCCCTCTATTATCTCCTCTCCTCTCCCCTCTATTATCTCCTCTCCTCTCCCCTCTATTATCTCCTCTCCTCTCCCCTCTATTATCTCCTCTCCTCTCCCCTCTATTATCTCCTCTCCTCTCCCCTCTATTATCTCCTCTCCTCTCCCCTCTATTATCTCCTCTCCTCTCCCCTCTATTATCTCCTCTCCTCTCCCCTCTATTATCTCCTCTCCTCTCCCCTCTATTATCTCCTCTCCTCTCCCCTCTATTATCTCCTCTCCTCTCCCCTCTATTATCTCCTCTCCTCTCCCCTCTATTATCTCCTCTCCTCTCCCCTCTATTATCTCCTCTCCTCTCCCCTCTATTATCTCCTCTCCTCTCCCCTCTATTATCTCCTCTCCTCTCCCCTCTATTATCTCCTCTCCTCTCCCCTCTATTATCTCCTCTCCTCTCCCCTCTATTATCTCCTCTCCTCTCCCCTCTATTATCTCCTCTCCTCTCCCCTCTATTATCTCCTCTCCTCTCCCCTCTATTATCTCCTCTCCTCTCCCCTCTATTATCTCCTCTCCTCTCCCCTCTATTATCTCCTCTCCTCTCCCCTCTATTATCTCCTCTCCTCTCCCCTCTATTATCTCCTCTCCTCTCCCCTCTATTATCTCCTCTCCTCTCCCCTCTATTATCTCCTCTCCTCTCCCCTCTATTATCTCCTCTCCTCTCCCCTCTATTATCTCCTCTCCTCTCCCCTCTATTATCTCCTCTCCTCTCCCCTCTATTATCTCCTCTCCTCTCCCCTCTATTATCTCCTCTCCTCTCCCCTCTATTATCTCCTCTCCTCTCCCCTCTATTATCTCCTCTCCTCTCCCCTCTATTATCTCCTCTCCTCTCCCCTCTATTATCTCCTCTCCTCTCCCCTCTATTATCTCCTCTCCTCTCCCCTCTATTATCTCCTCTCCTCTCCCCTCTATTATCTCCTCTCCTCTCCCCTCTATTATCTCCTCTCCTCTCCCCTCTATTATCTCCTCTCCTCTCCCCTCTATTATCTCCTCTCCTCTCCCCTCTATTATCTCCTCTCCTCTCCCCTCTATTATCTCCTCTCCTCTCCCCTCTATTATCTCCTCTCCTCTCCCCTCTATTATCTCCTCTCCTCTCCCCTCTATTATCTCCTCTCCTCTCCCCTCTATTATCTCCTCTCCTCTCCCCTCTATTATCTCCTCTCCTCTCCCCTCTATTATCTCCTCTCCTCTCCCCTCTATTATCTCCTCTCCTCTCCCCTCTATTATCTCCTCTCCTCTCCCCTCTATTATCTCCTCTCCTCTCCCCTCTATTATCTCCTCTCCTCTCCCCTCTATTATCTCCTCTCCTCTCCCCTCTATTATCTCCTCTCCTCTCCCCTCTATTATCTCCTCTCCTCTCCCCTCTATTATCTCCTCTCCTCTCCCCTCTATTATCTCCTCTCCTCTCCCCTCTATTATCTCCTCTCCTCTCCCCTCTATTATCTCCTCTCCTCTCCCCTCTATTATCTCCTCTCCTCTCCCCTCTATTATCTCCTCTCCTCTCCCCTCTATTATCTCCTCTCCTCTCCCCTCTATTATCTCCTCTCCTCTCCCCTCTATTATCTCCTCTCCTCTCCCCTCTATTATCTCCTCTCCTCTCCCCTCTATTATCTCCTCTCCTCTCCCCTCTATTATCTCCTCTCCTCTCCCCTCTATTATCTCCTCTCCTCTCCCCTCTATTATCTCCTCTCCTCTCCCCTCTATTATCTCCTCTCCTCTCCCCTCTATTATCTCCTCTCCTCTCCCCTCTATTATCTCCTCTCCTCTCCCCTCTATTATCTCCTCTCCTCTCCCCTCTATTATCTCCTCTCCTCTCCCCTCCTCTATTCTCTCTCCCCTCCTCTATTCCCTCTCCTCTCCCCTCATCTATTCCCTCTCCTCTCCCCTCATCTATTCTCTATCCTCTCCCCTCCTCTATTATCTCCTCTCCCCTCCTCTATTCTCTCTCCTCTCCTCTATTATCTGTCCTCCTCTATTCTCTCCCCTCTCCCCTCCTCTATTCTCTCCCCTCTCCCCTCCTCTATTCTCTCCCCTCCTCTATTCTCTCTCCTCCCTTCTCTCCCCTCTCCCCTCCTCTATTCTCTCTCCCCTCCTCTATTCTCTATCCTCTCCTCTATTCTCTCCCCTCTATTCTCTATCCTCTCCCCTCCTCTATTCCCTATCCTCTCCTCTCCCCTCCTCTATCCTTTCCCCTCCTCTATTATCTCCTCTCCTCTCCCCTCCTCTATTCTCTCTCCTCTATTCTCTATCCTCTCCCCTCCTCTATTCTCTCCCCTCCTCTATTCTCTCTCCCCTCCTCTATTCTCTCCCCTCCTCCTCTATTCTCTCCCCTCTCCCCTCATCTATTCCCTCTCCTCTCCCCTCCTCTATCCTCTCCCCTCCTCTATTATCTCCTCTCCTCTACCCTCCTCTATTCTCTCGCCTCTCCTCTCCTCTATTTTCTGTCCTCCTCTATTCTCTCCCCTCCTCTATTCTCTCCCCTCCTCTACTCTATTCTCTCTCCCCTCCTCTATTCTCTCGCCTCTCCTCTCCTCTATTCTCTCTCCTCTCCCCTCTATTCTCTATCCTCTCCTCTCCACTCCTCTATTCTCTCCCCTCTCCCCTCCTCTATCCTCTCCCCTCCTCTATCCTCTCCCCTCCTCTATCCTCTCCCCTCCTCTATCCTCTCCCCTCCTCTATCCTCTCCCCTCCTCTATCCTCTCCCCTCCTCTATCCTCTCCCCTCCTCTATCCTCTCCCCTCCTCTATCCTCTCCCCTCCTCTATCCTCTCCCCTCCTCTATCCTCTCCCCTCCTCTATCCTCTCCCCTCCTCTATCCTCTCCCCTCCTCTATCCTCTCCCCTCCTCTATCCTCTCCCCTCCTCTATCCTCTCCCCTCCTCTATCCTCTCCCCTCCTCTATTCTCTCTCCTCTCCCCTCTATTCTCTATCCTCTCCTCTCCACTCCTCTATTCTCTCCCCTCCTCTATTCTCTCCTCTCCTCTACTCTATTCTCTCTCCCCTCCTCTATTCTCTCTCCTCTCCCCTCCTCTATTCTCTCTCCTCTCCCCTCTATTCTCTATCCTCTCCTCTCCACTCCTCTATTCTCTCCCCTCCTCTATTCTATTCTCTCCTCT
>NW_017307858.1:304319-320378 GCF_000935625.1 Nanorana parkeri
CCCCTATTCTCTCTCCCCCTCCCTCCTCTATTCTCTCTCCTCTTCCCTCCTCTATTCTCTCTCCTCTATTCTCTCTCCTCTCCTCTATTCTCTCTCCCCTCCTCTATTCTCTCCTCTATTCTCTCCTCTATTCTCTCTCCTCTCCCCTCCTCTATTCTCTCTCCTCTCCCCTCTATTCTCTATCCTCTCCCCTCCACTCCTCTATTCTCTCCTCTCCTCTATTCTCTCCCCTCCTCTATTCTCTCCCCTCCTCTATTCTCTCCTCTCCTCTCTCCCCTCCTCTATTCCCTATCCTCTCCCCTCCTCTATTCCCTATCCTCTCCCCTCCTCTATTCTCTATCCTCTCCCCTCCTCTATTATCTCCTCTCCCTCCTCTACCCTCCTATTTTCTCTCCTCTCCTCTATTCTCTCTCCTCTCCCCTCCTCTATTCTCTCTCCTCTCCCCTCCTCTATTCTCTCTCCTCTCCCCTCCTCTATTCTCTCTCCTCTCCCCTCCTCTATTCTCTCTCCTCTTCCCTCCTCTATTCTCTCTCCTCTTCCCTCCTCTATTCTCTCTCCTCTACCCTCCTCTATTCTCTCTCCTCTTCCCTCCTCTATTCTCTCTCCTCTATTCTCTCTCCTCTCCTCTATTCTCTCTCCCCTCCTCTATTCTCTCCTCTATTCTCTCCTCTATTCTCTCTCCTCTCCCCTCCTCTATTCTCTCTCCTCTCCCCTCTATTCTCTATCCTCTCCCCTCCACTCCTCTATTCTCTCCTCTCCTCTATTCTCTCCCCTCCTCTATTCTCTCCCCTCCATTCTCTCTCCTCTCCCCTCCTCTATTCTCTCTCCTCTCCCCTCCTCTATTCTCTCTCCTCTCCCCTCCTCTATTCTCTCTCCTCTCCCCTCCTCTATTCTCTCTCCTCTCCCCTCCTCTATTCTCTCTCCTCTCCCCTCCTCTATTCTCTCTCCTCTCCCATCATATCAGGGACCAAAGTCATCAGGTTTTCATGGCAGAGCTGTGATGAGTGACACGTGAGATGTATTGTGCTCGGTTGTCATATAGCTGTCAGTGTGACATGTAGGAGAGGAGAGGTCACAGAGGTGGCGGAGGACTGACCTCCATTAGTCCTCCCATAACCTATACAGAGAGAAGGGAGAGTGCCGGCCGTCCTCCTCACCAGATGCGGCCGGGGCTGAGGAGGAATGGAAGGCCCGTATGTCCTTAATGAGCATATTAGTAAGCGAGCATCACACACAACCACTTCCTGCCGGACACTTAACTGGATTACAGACGAATTCCCTCCATTAATATCAAATGGTTTCCGTGTTTCCTTTCCAAGTAATTATCAGACCGGATTGTGGGAACTTAAAGTGGACCTGTCATCAGATATGTTTTCTCATGTTAAGTGTAGCATGCTCAGTATTGTGCCAGTGTGACCCCTCCAGGTATTTATTACTTCTCACAGAGATCACAGGACTCCCCCTGACAATCTGCTTTTCTCTCCAGATGGACAGCACCATCTTTGTTCAGGCATCATCCAGGGTCACCACCTACTTCTCGGACTGAGATGCCGGCTCAGAGATGACACAATCATCTCAATCCTGGTCCCTACGCAGATCTGGGCTGTGTTCACAAATGTCTAACACAAATCAGCCCCTCTTGCCATGTGACTTGCCACAATGTTGCAGTCTGATCACTGGGAGAGAAGAGACTGAGGAAATGCCTCCTCCTGCCTGCAGCTGACTGATCACTGGGGGAGGGGAGACCAAGGAAATACTTCCTCCTGCCTGCAGCAGTCTGATTACTGGGGGAGGGGAGACTGAGGAAATGCTTCCTCCTGCCTGAAGCAGTCTGATCGCTGGGAGAGGGGAGACTGAGGAAATGCTTCCTCCTGCCTTCCTCTCTTGTGCAGGGCGCAAAGCTGTGGGAGGGGGACCAGCAGACCCCACCCACTACAGGAAACTATAGGAGGGGGCGGAGACAAGACCAGTCACCTTGCACAAGCAGAGGAAGCAACACTGACCAGTTTCTTTTACAGGAAGCTCAACCCACTACAGGAAACTACAGGAGGGGGTGGAGAACCCCTCCCCTATTCTCTCTCCTCTCCCCTCTATTCTCTATCCTCTCCCCTCCACTCCTCTATTCTCTCCTCTCCTCTATTCTCTCCCCTCCTCTATTCTCTCCCCTCCTCTATTCTCTCTCCTCTCCCCTCCTCTATCCTCTCTCCTCTCCCCTCCTCTATCCTCTCCTCTCCCCTCCTCTATCCTCTCCTCTCCCCTCCTCTATTCTCTCCCCTCCTCTATTCTCTCTCCTCTCCTCTATTCTCTCCTCTCCTCTATTCTCACCCCTCCTCTATTCTCTCTCCTCTCCTCTATTCTCTCCCCTCCTCTATTCTCTCTCCTCTCCTCTATTCTCTCTCCTCTCCATTCCTTTTCCTCTCCATTCTCTCTCCTCTCCCCTCCTCTATTCTCTCTCCTCTCCCCTCCTCTATTCTCTCTCCTCTCCCATCATATCAGGGACCAAAGTCATCAGGTTTTCATGGCAGAGCTGTGATGAGTGACACGTGAGATGTATTGTGCTCGGTTGTCATATAGCTGTCAGTGTGACATGTAGGAGAGGAGAGGTCACAGAGGTGGCGGAGGACTGACCTCCATTAGTCCTCCCATAACCTATACAGAGAGAAGGGAGAGTGCCGGCCGTCCTCCTCACCAGATGCGGCCGGGGCTGAGGAGGAATGGAAGGCCCGTATGTCCTTAATGAGCATATTAGTAAGCGAGCATCACACACAACCACTTCCTGCCGGACACTTAACTGGATTACAGACGAATTCCCTCCATTAATATCAAATGGTTTCCGTGTTTCCTTTCCAAGTAATTATCAGACCGGATTGTGGGAACTTAAAGTGGACCTGTCATCAGATATGTTTTCTCATGTTAAGTGTAGCATGCTCAGTATTGTGCCAGTGTGACCCCTCCAGGTATTTATTACTTCTCACAGAGATCACAGGACTCCCCCTGACAATCTGCTTTTCTCTCCAGATGGACAGCACCATCTTTGTTCAGGCATCATCCAGGGTCACCACCTACTTCTCGGACTGAGATGCCGGCTCAGAGATGACACAATCATCTCAATCCTGGTCCCTACGCAGATCTGGGCTGTGTTCACAAATGTCTAACACAAATCAGCCCCTCTTGCCATGTGACTTGCCACAATGTTGCAGTCTGATCACTGGGAGAGAAGAGACTGAGGAAATGCCTCCTCCTGCCTGCAGCTGACTGATCACTGGGGGAGGGGAGACCAAGGAAATACTTCCTCCTGCCTGCAGCAGTCTGATTACTGGGGGAGGGGAGACTGAGGAAATGCTTCCTCCTGCCTGAAGCAGTCTGATCGCTGGGAGAGGGGAGACTGAGGAAATGCTTCCTCCTGCCTTCCTCTCTTGTGCAGGGCGCAAAGCTGTGGGAGGGGGACCAGCAGACCCCACCCACTACAGGAAACTATAGGAGGGGGCGGAGACAAGACCAGTCACCTTGCACAAGCAGAGGAAGCAACACTGACCAGTTTCTTTTACAGGAAGCTCAACCCACTACAGGAAACTACAGGAGGGGGTGGAACTCCTCTATTCTCTCTCCTCTCCCATCATATCAGGGACCAAAGTCATCAGGTTTTCATGGCAGAGCTGTGATGAGTGACACGTGAGATGTATTGTGCTCGGTTGTCATATAGCTGTCAGTGTGACATGTAGGAGAGGAGAGGTCACAGAGGTGGCGGAGGACTGACCTCCATTAGTCCTCCCATAACCTATACAGAGAGAAGGGAGAGTGCCGGCCGTCCTCCTCACCAGATGCGGCCGGGGCTGAGGAGGAATGGAAGGCCCGTATGTCCTTAATGAGCATATTAGTAAGCGAGCATCACACACAACCACTTCCTGCCGGACACTTAACTGGATTACAGACGAATTCCCTCCATTAATATCAAATGGTTTCCGTGTTTCCTTTCCAAGTAATTATCAGACCGGATTGTGGGAACTTAAAGTGGACCTGTCATCAGATATGTTTTCTCATGTTAAGTGTAGCATGCTCAGTATTGTGCCAGTGTGACCCCTCCAGGTATTTATTACTTCTCACAGAGATCACAGGACTCCCCCTGACAATCTGCTTTTCTCTCCAGATGGACAGCACCATCTTTGTTCAGGCATCATCCAGGGTCACCACCTACTTCTCGGACTGAGATGCCGGCTCAGAGATGACACAATCATCTCAATCCTGGTCCCTACGCAGATCTGGGCTGTGTTCACAAATGTCTAACACAAATCAGCCCCTCTTGCCATGTGACTTGCCACAATGTTGCAGTCTGATCACTGGGAGAGAAGAGACTGAGGAAATGCCTCCTCCTGCCTGCAGCTGACTGATCACTGGGGGAGGGGAGACCAAGGAAATACTTCCTCCTGCCTGCAGCAGTCTGATTACTGGGGGAGGGGAGACTGAGGAAATGCTTCCTCCTGCCTGAAGCAGTCTGATCGCTGGGAGAGGGGAGACTGAGGAAATGCTTCCTCCTGCCTTCCTCTCTTGTGCAGGGCGCAAAGCTGTGGGAGGGGGACCAGCAGACCCCACCCACTACAGGAAACTATAGGAGGGGGCGGAGACAAGACCAGTCACCTTGCACAAGCAGAGGAAGCAACACTGACCAGTTTCTTTTACAGGAAGCTCAACCCACTACAGGAAACTACAGGAGGGGGTGGAGACCAGACCAGTCACCCTACACAAGGAAAGAGAGAGCAGCAGTGATCGGTCTATATTACAGGAAGGGGCGGAGACAAGACCAGTCACCCTACACAAAGAGAGAGAGCAGCAGTGAGCGGTCTTTATTACAGGAGGGGGCGGAGACAAGACCAGTCACCCTGCACAAAGAGAGAGAGCAGCAGTGAGCGGTCTTTATTACAGGAGGGGGCGGAGACAAGACCAGTCACCCTCACACTGGATTACTGCACAGATCTGGAAGAAATACACAAAAGTTTCCAGGAATAACACACATGGCTCTTGTATGAGGACAACATTTTTTGGTCTCGGAGTTTAAAGCAAACATCTCACCAGCACCTGCGGGCGATATTCCAGCTTTTTTTTTTCCACATTTCATAACTCAGAATCTCTGCTTCTAGATGACATATTCATCCCTTTAAGTCATTGTTCATAATCCTGACGTGTCCTACACGCAGAGACTGATATCCGCGACATATGGCGTTCAGAGGAGGAGCCTAATTTCACCAATGTGACCTTTGCAGTTTTTCGGCAAATCTGCAGAAGTGATTATTTACAGCAACATTGACCCCCGAAGAGATATTGTGCGGAAACATTACTGAAAGGGGGTCGGGCTACGTACAGCCCAACACTCAGAAACTGAAACCTGTGAAAGCCCAAATACCCAAAAAGTTGTATTTTGTATTATTATTCATTTATTTTATTATTTTTTTATTTGGATACAACAAGTCAGAGCCGTCCGGGTCCGTATTGGAATTCTCCTCCTTCACTTCCGCTGTCTGGGACTTGCCGGGACAGTCCCACATCTTAATCCCCTGTGCCTCTAATGCCCTGTCTGGGGGCCACGTCCCGGGATCACGGCATCAACCTATTGCACAATAACTCAAAAAGCCACTCAATGCGGGGATTGGGACCCTGAGGGGGCGGTCCCCACATATATAGAGGCGGAGTCGGGGCAAGAGCAACTCATAAAGTAGTTGTGATTTGGGCGCGCCCAACTGGAAAGGAATGAAAAGACAAAATGCAGACTGTGGGTGGGGCTAACAATATCCCATTATCCGGTGCTCTATCGAAAGCTCCAACTCATTGAGCTCTCCAACTACCTCGCTTCCAGTGCTCAGAAAGACTGGAGCTCCGTACAGTTGCGGTGCGCATGCGCGCATAGCGTTTCCAGCATACCTCGTCGAGTTTGCCACCTGCTGAATATTGTTAAAATGCAGCTGCACAGAAGCTCCGTCAGTCTTTGTGTTTTGCAGTCTAACGCTGTCTGGTCGCAAATCTCCAACTTGCAAATACCCGGCAGTGAGGTAGTTGGAGATTTCGACGAGTTGGAGCTTTTGATAGAACACCGGGACCATAAGGTTGGAATGTATGACTTCCTGTCCCTGTGACACCAGAACAATAAATGTGACAGCGGTTGTCACAGGGGCAAGGAAAATTGTAGGCTTGCACTGACACATTATTATTGTTATTAATATTATACAGGATTTATATGGCGCCGAGAGTGTGCGCAGCGCTTTACAATATTGAGGAAGACAGTAACAGTTACTATATAATTCAAGACAAGATGGTTAGGAGGACACAGAACTTAGCATGTATTCTTTTAAAATAATTATGCCGGCCAAGACACTATCTGCATGGAGTTTACATGTTCTCCCTGTGCTTGCGTGGGTTTCCTCCCACACTCCAAAGACATGCTGGAAGATAATTGGCTCCTCTCTAAATTGGCCCTCTATGTATGCATGTGAGATCGGGACCTTAGATTGTAAGCTCCTTGAGGGTAGGGACTGATGTGAATGTGCAACTACGTAAAGCGCTGTGTAAAATTGTCGGCGCTATATAAATACCTGTAATAAAAATACAATTATATATATATATTGTAACAAGGACACTCCACTGTAGACCGGAGGTGCAAGTACAATGCAGTTTATTTGCTTTCAAAACGGTAGATAACATGAAATCCAACATAAATAGCTCGCTGTAGCATATAACAGATAAGGGCTCACCAATCCTCGAGTTGTCACGTACACTCAAGGTGTCCCAGTCTTTTCATAAGTCTCTCTTGCAGCACTGCTGCTCCGGCCTCAATAATAAAAATTAATAAAATGACAAGAAGGAGAATTCGTAGAACATGCGGAATTGTGCGTTGCTCTCCTCCATTATATCACATGTACGTGGTTGGGTGGGGGGAGGGGAGAATGTGGATTTGTATCTCGGACGGGTTTATTAATCACGCTTATTATTTGAGATTGGTTGCCGGGCAGAAGATTTTCCATTTCCTGTTTATATTCCACGTTTTATCTCTTTCATTATCTCTGTGGTTATATTGCGCGGTCGGGAGAATATCTCCGGGTTCTATCTCCTGATTTCCGCTCTGCAACAATGTATGAAAGAGTGAAGGTGATGGAGGGAGCGAAGGGCAGAGACGCCGCCACTGATACATTGTAACTGGGGATTCTCTCTTCTCTTGCAGTGAATGCGATCTCCCCGGGATGGGTGGACACGACGTTCCCCTTCACTGGTGAGAAATTGTGTTTTATTGTCTTTTTCTTTTCTCTCTCTCGTTATTATTACAAGAAAAACAGAAATAACAAAACAGAGCACTTCCTGTGTCTGGGCACATCTGATATCAGATCACTTCCTGTGTCTGGGCACATCTGATATCAGAGCACTTCCTGTGTCTAGGCACATCTGATATCAGAGCACTTCCTGTGTCTGGGCACATCTGATTTCTGAGCACTTCCTGCATCTAGGCACATCTGATATCAGAGCACTTCCTGTGTCTAGGCACATCTGATATCAGAGCACTTCCTGCGTCTGGGCACATCTGATTTCAGAGCACTTCCTGCGTCTAGGCACATCTGATATCAGAGCACTTCCTGTGTCTAGGCACATCTGATATCAGAGCACTTCCTGTGCCAAGACACATCTGATATCGGAGCACTTCCTGTGCCTAGGAACATCTGATATCAGAGTGCTTCCTGTGTCTAGGCACATGTGATATCAGGGCACTTCCTGTGCCGAGGCACATCTGATATCAGCACTTCCTGTGCCTAGGCTCTCCTGTGAGCCTCATAGCTGTCTATCTGTAGTGTGAGATCTAAGGCACTGCTGTCTCTGTCTGTTGTGCTGCTGAGCACTTTCTGAGTGAGGTAACGTTGTCACATTGTGTCTTCTTGGCAGCTGCCTGCAGCGGTAAACTGGAACAGCACACTGAGAGGAGAGGGGTGATCTACAGTCCAGCCTGGCCCCTGAACTACCCCTCTACCATGAACTGCAGCTGGTACATCCAGGGAGATCACGGGGACGTCATCACAATAAGGTAACAAATCACAAAGCAAATTAAACGCCATTTCATTTATTATTGGAATATGTCACTGTTATATCTGACCTCCGACCTCCCCTTCAGTCTTCTATCTGACCTCCGACCTCCCCTTCAGTCTTCTATCTGACCTCCGTCTTCCCCTTCAGTCTTCTATCTGACCTCCGTCCTTCCCTTCAGTCTTGTATCTGACCTCCGTCCTTCCCTTCAGTCTTCTATGTGACCTCCGTCCTTCCCTTCAGTCTTCTATCTGACCTCCGTCCTTCCCTTCAGTCTACTATGTGACCTCCGTCCTTCCCTTCAGTCTACTATGTGACCTCCGCCCTTCCCTTCAGTCTTCTACCTGACCTACGTCCTTCCCTTCAGTCTGACCTCTGACCATGGTCCTTCCCTTCAGTCTGACCTCGGTCCTTCCCTTCAGTCTGACCTCTGACCTCCATCCTTCCCTTCGGTCTGACCTCCGTCCTTCCCCTCAGTCTGACCTGTGACCGCTGTCTTTAACTTCAGTCTGAACTCTGTCCTTCCCTTCTGTCTGACCTCTGTCATTCCCTTCAGTCTGACCTCTGTCCTTCCCTTCAGTCCTATATCTGACCTCTGGCCTCCCCTTCAGTCTTCTATCTGACCTCCGGCCTCCCCTTCAGTCTTCTATCTGACCTCCGTCCTCCCCTTCAGTCTTCTATCTGACCTCCGTCCCCCCCTTCAGTCTTCTATCTGACCTCCGTCCTACCCCTTCAGTCTTCTATCTGACCTCCGTCCTTCCCTTCAGTCTTGCACAGTTGTACCGGCTCCTCTTCCTCTGATGTCACTGCACACTGGGAGCTTCTCACAATGTGCATTAGAAGCTGCAGCAAGTCAGATAGAGCCACCCCTCATTTCCTGGCTGGAAGATGTCCAGCATCAGCCCCTCCCCTTTTATTGGATTGGAGGCTCAGCATCACATGTGGGCAAATGCAGCCTGCCTGGGAACGCCCACTCCTCCAGACTGACACCCGCCCAGAAAGGCATTTAAATATTTGCATAACTCCTCCCAGGAGCCAGCCCACTACTTGCATCACAGCTCTTGTCAGTAGACGCAGGAAAATTACTATGGGAGATATAGTAGGGCAGAGGAGTCGCAAGGCTCTCTGCAGCTCAGGTGACATCTATTCCTCCAATGGGTGGAGCTGACCTCTCGTTTTGTTGACTACAGCTATAATTTTTTGATATCATTTTTATACAAAATCATATTTTTGTGCTCCGCAGCTTCAAGAATTTCGACCTTCAGGACTCTCACAAGTGCTCCGTGGACTGGCTCCTGATTGGCCCGTCTTCGAAACGGGAGGAGTACAAAGTGTGCGGCTCCACCATGCCTCCGCCCTTCACCTCCTCCCGGGACCACGTCTGGATCTTCTTCCACTCGGACGCCTCCAGCTCCGGCCAGTCTCAGGGGTTCCGGCTGTCCTACATCCGGGGTAAGAGAGAGCGACGGGCGACCAATCAGGTTGCAGCCGGTTTGCCCCGTTAGAGAGTGACCTTTGCACCTGCCGGGCAACCTGCTGACCCTCTGGGCTGAAACTATATGCAGGAGGTGCCCGCCGGTGCAAAGCGGCGAGATTTTGCTCGCATCGACGCGCTTCGCTATTACGGAGCCTGGGATTAATTCTCCCCCATGTAGTAGGTGGAGTTTCCAGTAATAAAGACCGGTCACTGCTGCTCTCTCTACTTGTGCAGGGTGACTGGTCTTGTCTCCGCCCCCTCCTGTTGTTTCCTTTAGAGGGTGGAGCTTCCTGTAGTAAAGACCTATCACTGCTGCTCTCTCTACTTGTGCAGGGTGACTGGTCTTGTCTCCGCCCCCTCCTATAATAAAGACCTGTCGCTGCTGCTCTCTCTACTTGTGCATGGTGACTGGTCTTGTCTCCGCCCCCTCCTGTAATAAAGACCGCTCACTGCTGCTCTCTCTCTCTTCTTGTGCAGGGCGACTGGTCTTGTCTCCGCCCCCTCCTGTAGTTTCCTTTAGCGGGTGGAGCTTCCTGTAATAAAGACCTGTCACTGCTGCTCTCTCTGCCTGTGCAGGGTAACTGGTCTTGTTTACGCCCCCCTTCCTGTAGTGGGTGTGGCCTGCCGGGCCCTCCCACAGCTCTTCTCCCTGCACTGACTATGTACAGCACAGTGATGATGTCACTGCTGCTTTACATTGTAACAACTGGCTTTGGTAGACACAAAGTGTATTTATACCCGTTGTGACTATCGGGGGGAATATATTTATATGAAGTCTTTGTGTCCGGAGTTCAGCAATCACAGAGGCGGGAAGTTTCCGTGCGATGCGATAAGTCGGATCAGAATATGGATTTCGGGTTGACGATGTAACAATATCCAGAATGAGCTCTGGCATGGAATCCTCCGCGGCTCCTCTGATGGCGGAATAATAAGTCAGACGCACTTCTCGCCGTTCTCCTAATTGACTCCATGAGAGGCGTCCTTGTGATGAGAGAATTAAAAAAACATCGGCCTCCATCCGCCGCACTTACGGCCTTCGCTGGGACTTTGTTCCTGTTAATGTCCATTTCTCCTCCAATGGCAGCAGAGCTGATGGTGCTGAACCTTGAGGAGAAGATCTGAGCGGAACATCTAAAGTGCAATCTGATAGAACATGGAGTACAGCCGGCAATTACCGGAGCTCGGGCCCATTATATCTTTGCAGAAAACATTTAAAGCCGAAGTTTCATCAATAAGATAACTGAAACATTTCCATTGTTGTTACGTTCCTATTATTGTACCCGGTGATGTCATCGTTGGGTCCCTGCGCTCCTTTGTGCAATGCAGGCAGATCACGGTTGGTGGGAGGGGCCGGCGGGGTGCTGTACATAGGTTCCTGAAAACATCATAGCACACTGCCTCAGGGGGCGTCCCGAGGCCGGGTGTCACCCGCATGCGCGGCCATCTGACTGATGCCTGACGGCGGCCATCTTAGTGATGGACGCCCGCAGAGAGAGGAGGGGACGTTCACCCGGTGGGATGAGGTGTGCCGCCGGGTCCCCTCCTCTCTCTTTGGCACTGTTGAACTCTCTGTCCATGACCCAGTGCCTGACTTTTTAGAGAGGGTGACACCAAAATGACTGCCAGTCATTTTGGTGTCACCCCTGCAATGATGTCACCCGGGTGCAGGCCGCACCCCCCTTGTGAGGCCACTGCCCTGCCTCATTACTCCTCTCAAGAACCCTCAGCCCTGATGCAAGCCGCAGGAGGAGTTATACAAATATCAGAATGCCTCGATGGGTGGCTGTCAGTCTGGGGGCATGGGCATTCCTAAGCAGGCTGTATTTGCACCACATGTGATGCTGAACCTCTATGATTGAAAGAACTGGGATCCAATGAATCAAAGGCACAGGGACAGTCAAGCTGGGGGAAGGAAAGAGTTGGAGGATGCTGGACGTCCTCCAGCCAGGAAATGAGGCGGCTCTATCTGACTTTTTGCAGCTTCTAATGCACATTGTGAGAAGCTCCCAGTGTACAGTGACATCAGGAGAGGAGCCGGTACAACTACGCAAGACTGAAGGGGAGGACGGAGGTCAGATAGAAGACTGAAGGAAGGACGGAGGTCAGATAGAAGACTGAAGGAAGGACGGAGGTCAGATAGAAGACTGAAGGAAGGACGGAGGTCAGATAGAAGACTGAAGGAAGGACGGAGGTCAGATAGAAGACTGAAGGAAGGACGGAGGTCAGATAGAAGACTGAAGGAAGGACGGAGGTCAGATAGAAGACTGAAGGAAGGACGGAGGTCAGATAGAAGACTGAAGGAAGGACGGAGGTCAGATAGAAGACTGAAGGAAGGACGGAGGTCAGATAGAAGACTGAAGGAAGGACGGAGGTCAGATAGAAGACTGAAGGAAGGACGGAGGTCAGATAGAAGACTGAAGGAAGGACGGAGGTCAGATAGAAGACTGAAGGAAGGACGGAGGTCAGATAGAAGACTGAAGGAAGGACGGAGGTCAGATAGAAGACTGAAGGAAGGACGGAGGTCAGATAGAAGACTGAAGGAAGGACGGAGGTCAGATAGAAGACTGAAGGAAGGACGGAGGTCAGATAGAAGACTGAAGGAAGGACGGAGGTCAGATAGAAGACTGAAGGAAGGACGGAGGTCAGATAGAAGACTGAAGGAAGGACGGAGGTCAGATAGAAGACTGAAGGAAGGACGGAGGTCAGATAGAAGACTGAAGGAAGGACGGAGGTCAGATAGAAGACTGAAGGGAAGGACGGAGGTCAGACAGAAGACTGAAGGGAAGGATGGAGGTCAGATTTACACTGATGTAGTTCCAGTTTAAAGCAGAACTCCATTCAAAAATATTTAAGAAATGAGCAGCCCATCGAAAGATAAAAAAGTAGTTTCTGCTGCAGTACCTGCATTGAATCCAGAGCCTCCCTCGCAGTTCTTCATGTCCGCCACTAGGTGTCATCAGTCTTCCGAGTTGAATGACATCCAGCGCCATACAAATACCCGATGCAGCACTTTGGATTTCCTCTCACTTCCTGTTGTGTCTCCAGCACAGGAAATAAAAGGAAATCTTCTCCAATGTGACACAGACAGCAAAGAATGGCCGAGGTTTTAACCCTTCCCCTACTCTCTCCAAATCTAAAAAAACAATGTTAGCTTTCCATACACTTGTACTTGTATAGCGGGGGAGAGGAAGGATTTGTATGGCAGTGAATGATTAGGGGGAACGTATGTTTTTCCTGAAATGGTGACATTTCTGTATTTCCCCCGAAACAGGTAAAATGGGACAAAGTTCCTGTCCGGCGGATGAATTTCTCTGCGGAAACGGGAAATGCATTCCGAGCACCTGGAAGTGTAACGCCATGGACGAGTGCGG
Source organism: Nanorana parkeri (assembly GCF_000935625.1). Taxonomy (NCBI): domain Eukaryota; kingdom Metazoa; phylum Chordata; class Amphibia; order Anura; family Dicroglossidae; genus Nanorana; species Nanorana parkeri. Next base: position 317,223 of record NW_017307858.1, read on the forward strand.
GGATAACTCGGACGAACGCAACTGCACGCCGCCATCCACGGAGATCCGCACCAGCCTCTGCCCCCCGGGGACCTTCCCTTGTAACGCGGCGCACTCCACGCAGTGCATGTCCAATGAGCTGCGCTGCAACTCCGTGAAGGACTGCCTCAGCGGGGCCGACGAGGACAACTGCCCAGAGCTGTCGTGCGGCGGGAAGCTCAGCAATTTCTACGGCTCCTTCGCCTCGCCGGACTTCTTCCGGGCCGACCGCGGGCGCTCGGAGCTGCAGTGCGCGTGGTACGTGGACACGGAGGACAACCGCCACGTCATCCTGCAAATGGACCTGCAGCTGGGGTACAGCGACTTCGTGAGGGTGTACGAGGGCATCGGCGAGAGGAGCGACAAACTCCTCCAAACCCTCTCCTTCCGAAACAACCGCCACACGGTCAGCGCCGAGTCCGCCAACGGCCAGCTCACGCTGACGTACCACGCGCGCTCGAAGAGCATGGGCCACGGGTTCAACGCCACCTACCAAGTCAAGGGCTACTGCCTCCCCTGGGAGCACCCGTGCGGAATGGACGACGTGTGCTACTCGGACAGCCAGAACTGCGACGGGTGGTGGCACTGCCCCAACGGCAAGGACGAGGAGAGCTGCCCGGCCTGCCAAAGCACCGAGTTCCCCTGCGAGGGGGGGAGCGGCTTGTGCTACTCCTACCTGGACCGCTGCAATAACCAAAAAAACTGCCCGGACGGCTCGGACGAGAAAAACTGCTTCACGTGCCAGCCGGGCAACTTCCACTGCGGCACCAACCTGTGCATCTTCGAGACCTGGCGCTGCGATGGGCAAGAGGATTGCCAGGACGGAAGCGACGAGCAGAACTGCCTGGTCATCGTGCCGAGGAAGGTCATCACGGCGGCGCTGATCGGCAGCCTGGTGTGCGGCCTGCTGCTGGTGGTCGCCTTGGGGTGCGCGTTCAAGCTCTACTCGCTGAGAAGCCGGGAATACAGGTGAGCCGGCGTGTGTACCTTCTTTACCTGGCGGGCTTGTGAATAAGGGCACTTTATGGCCAAACGTCGGTGGCCATCTGACCATCACACCTAGATTACCTTGATGGACATCCCGATCTAAAACCATGGCCGTGACTGTGGAGGCGGCCTCCACCCTTCTGAAAAAGGCTTCCACAAGATTTTGGGGATTGTTGGTGGGAATTTGTCCCATTTGTGAGGTCAGGTACTGGTGATGGATGAGAAGACCCGTCTGGAAAATTGGTGTTCCAATTCATCCCAATGGTGTTCAGTAGGGTTGAGGTCAGAGCTCTGTGCAGGCCCAGAAAACCCTCTGTTGTTGCTACTTTCTGTATTCCAGTATATTTATATCCAAAACCGTGTTTTATAGATACCCTGTTTCCCCGAAAATAAGACCTACCCCGAAAATAAGACCTACCCCGAAAATAAGACCTACCCCGAAAATAAGACCTACCCCGAAAATAAGACCTACTCCGAAAATAAGACCTACCCCGAAAATAAGACAACCTGCCGGTGGCCATCTTGGTGATGGACGCCGGCAGAGAGAGGAGGGGACAGTCACCTGGCCGCACCCCCCGCACCTCCTCTTGTGACGCCACTGCCTAGTACTATTTTGGGGAATTGCTAAAATATAAGACCTACCCGGAAAATAAGACCTAGTTGTGACCATTCCCAGGGCCGGTGGTGGCATAAGGGGGAACTTGAAGACCCGCGGGAGAGAATCAGCGGTGCCAACAAAGCCGGCGCTAGAGGAAGCGAGGCGGCAGCGGAGGGAGCAGAGCCGCATAAGCCGATGCTTCCTCTATAGCGCCGGTTCGCGTCACAGGCGGAGTGATACCAAATGCACCCCGCCTGTGAGGAATCCATAGTGAAAGCGCGCTTCGCTCATTCTGGCCAGCGATCAGAGCCGTCTTTAATATTGATTGGACCCTGGGCAAACATTTTCTTGGGTCCCCTGCCACACCTTGCCCCGCCATGCAATATTGCCCGCTATATGCTGGCAGCACAGAGTCGCGCTGCAGCTGGGAAACATCCCGACACTATTGTCAGGATCCACCCCGCTACCTGATTGATAGCTGACTCTGCCTCTCTGGATCCAGAGCCAGCTGTGCCAGCCCCCTCCCCAGTGCTGAAGAGGCGGCCGGTGCAGACACAGCATTAGCACTAGTTTATGGTTTACAGGGCCCATCAGCAATGACTGGGCCCTGGGCAGCTGCCCCTTTTGCCCCGCCTTAAAGACAGCCCTGCCAGCGATTGGTTAGCAAATTGCTCTTGGAAAGGTACGTCGCCCTGATTGCCCTGATCACCCTATTCTTGTACATGAAGAAGGGAGGATTGTTGTACATAAAAAAAAAAAAATAAGACCTACCCTGAAAATAAGACCTAGTGTGTTTTTTTGAGCCCCCAAAAAATATAAGAAAGTGTCTTATTTTCGGGGAAACACGGTATTTGGATGCAGTGTGAAAGGGTTAGAACCTCTGTCCTATTTAATTGTTGTCTATGGCCCTCCTTGGGAGAGGTTCCCCCTATCTTTCTTGATGATCATGGTCATCCAAGACTGACAGTGATGGGAAGCCCAGCACTTTACTATTCCTGGTATGTGAGGGTGCCTAGGTGCTCCTTTACCTTAGCAGAGCTCTTCCTGGTATGTGAGGGTGCCTAGGTGCTCCTTTACCTTAGCAGAGCTCTTCCTGGTATGTGAGGGTGCCTAGGTGCTCCTGTTCCTTAGCAGAGCTCTTCCTGGTATGTGAGGGTGCCTAGGTGCTCCTGTACCTTAGCAGAGCTCTTCCTGGTATGTGAGGGTGCCTAGGTGCTCCTGTACCTTAGCAGAGAGACTGTGTCCCCTCCACGTATAACTAATAAACTAATTTCTTCTTTAGGGCTTTCGAAACTCAGATGACCCGCTTGGAGGCGGAGTTTGTCAGACGTGAGGCTCCTCCTTCTTATGGGCAACTTATTGCTCAGGGGCTTATCCCGCCTGTGGAGGACTTTCCAGCTTTCAGCGACTCCCAAGTATGTAAATCTGTCTGTCTGTCTCTGTCTCTCTGTCTGTCTCTGTCTGTCTGTCTCTCTCTGTCTGTCTCTGTCTATCTCTGTGTCTGTCTGTCTGTCTCTGTCTGTCTGTCTCTGTCTGTCTGTCTGTCTCTGTCT
>NW_017307858.1:324934-325695 GCF_000935625.1 Nanorana parkeri
GGACGTGCGGCATTCTGTAACCCAAACCGGCCAATCAGCATTCAAGGTCCTGCGGCTTAGTGTTTTTTTTTTTCTACTTCTGGATAGAGTAGGGAATGGTTATCACCCCTGTCAGATTATTTTTTTCATACCCTTGACTTCCTGTCCCGGTGACACATCAGGAAGTGAGTCAGAAAATTAATTCTTAGTTGTCACCGTAAAAAAAAGGAAGATCCCTCCCCGCCCCTGCGCCGTTCCTGTTCTGGAGACAACTGTAACATTTTAGATTTAACATCACTTTCTGTTTCCGGCGACGAATAGAGAGCGCCAATCTCCCCATTGTGGGCACACACGATGAGAAAAAAACCTGACGGAGGTCCTAACTCTTCCACGCTCTAACCCAATTGTGAATTCCGAGCCGCCTCGGGAACAAGAGGTGAGGGGAAAACCTCCCAATGGGGGCAGCTGTCTAAAAGAGGGGTTTTCCCCACCACTTTGGGTATATTGACTCTCGTTTCCTGTTGTGTCTCTGGGACAGGAAGTGAAGGGAAATCTCCCCAATGGGACAAAGACAGCAAAAAAAAGAATACATATTGTGGTTTTAAACCTGTATCCCCCCTGTATCGCAAGGGTTAAGTGCTCATCTTTGGAATCTGACTTCGGAAAGCTTCCTCTAACTTCCTGTGTCGTCTCTGGTACAGGAAGTGAAGGGAAATTTCCTCAATGGTACACAGACAGCTTTGAGTAACCTGGCAGTGGTGCTGACCCTTCTTTACTCTATC
>NW_017307858.1:325960-327588 GCF_000935625.1 Nanorana parkeri
CGTCCCATCCACCCCCCCCCCCCCCCCCCCAAAAAAAAATAATTGGGTTATACATACAATTTAAGGAGAAATAAGAAGCTGATTAGCCGTCAGGGGTTATAGCGATTCCCAGCGTCGGTTTCCCTTGGCACCGGACTGAGCCCCATTGTGTCACCTTATGTTTATTTTGTTGATTTTAGGGAACAGACTCCACTGAGCATGCGGCGTATATTTTTATATTCTGATATCACGGCCATACCTATCCAGAGCCCAGGCAGGGTCCTTCTGTCATGGCAGGTCCACCTGCAACAACACAGTATAGAGCCGGGGAAGGCAAACTCAGGCCCTCCAGCTGTGGTGACACTACAAATCCCATTATGCATCTGGGAGTCATGCCTGTGGCTGTCAGAGTCTTGCAATGCCTCATGGGACTTGTAGTTGCACCACAGCGGGGGAGCCGAAGTTTGCCCGACCCTGGTATAGAGCAAAATGTATTATATGTTTAGAATATAATTCTGGTGTAAAGATGGCTGTTGGATCACCATAGAGAGTGAAAAGTGATTAAAGTGAAGAATACCCCCCTCCCGACACCATGCAAAGAATAAACACACAACCTGACACCCTACCAAACATCTACCCCCCTCAGCTGCGAATGCCTATTGGCTGCATAGGCAGAGCTGAAGATTTTGAATAAGCGTGCTGGAATCTGGATGTTATAACACATTATGGCCACTAGATGGAGCTGAGGAGTCATGTAATACCACATTATGGCCACTAGGTGGAGCTGAGGAGGAATGTAATACCACATTATGGCCACTAGATGGAGCTAAAGTGCAATGTAATATCACATTATGGCCACTAGATGGAGCTGAGTAATGTAATACCACATTATGGCCACTAGATGGAGCTAAAGTGCAATGTAATATCACACTATGGCCACTAGATGGAGCTGTTGAGTCATGTAATACTTCATTATGGTCACTAGATGGAGCTGATGAGTAATGTAATACTTAATTATGGCCACTAGATGGAGCTGAGTAATGTAATACTTCATTATGGCCACTAAATGGAGCTGAGGAGTCATGTAATACTTCATTATGGCCACTAGATGGAGCTGAGGAGTAATGTAATACTTCATTATGGCCACTAGATGGTGCTGAGTAATGTAATACCACATTATGGCCACTAGATGGAGCTGAGGGGCAATGTAATGTCACATTATGGCCACTAGATGGAGCTGAGGAGTAATGTAATACTTCATTATGGCCACTTGATGGAGCTGATGAGTAATGTAATACTTCATTATGGCCACTAGATGGAGCTGATAAGTAATGTAATACTTCATTATGGCCACTAGATGGAGCTAAAGTGCAATGTAATATCACATTATATCCACTAGATGGAGCTGAGTAATGTAATACCACATTATGGCCACTAGATGGAGCTAAAGTGCAATGTAATATCACACTATGGCCACTAGATGGAGCTGTTGAGTCATGTAATACTTCATTATGGCCACTAGATGGAGCTGATGAGTAATGTAATACTTAATTATGGCCACTAGATGGAGCTGAGTAATGTAATACTTCATTATGGCCACTAGATGGAGCTGAGGAGTAATGTAATACTTCATTATGGCCACTAGATGG
>NW_017307858.1:328407-335217 GCF_000935625.1 Nanorana parkeri
AAGGAGAAATAAGAAGCTGATTAGCCGTCAGGGGTTATAGCGATTCCCAGCGTCGGTTTCCCTTGGCACCGGACTGAGCCCCATTGTGTCACCTTATGTTTATTTTGTTGATTTTAGGGAACAGACTCCACTGAGCATGCGGCGTATATTTTTATATTCTGATATCACGGCCATACCTATCCAGAGCCCAGGCAGGGTCCTTCTGTCATGGCAGGTCCACCTGCAACAACACAGTATAGAGCCGGGGAAGGCAAACTCAGGCCCTCCAGCTGTGGTGACACTACAAATCCCATTATGCATCTGGGAGTCATGCCTGTGGCTGTCAGAGTCTTGCAATGCCTCATGGGACTTGTAGTTGCACCACAGCGGGGGAGCCGAAGTTTGCCCGACCCTGGTATAGAGCAAAATGTATTATATGTTTAGAATATAATTCTGGTGTAAAGATGGCTGTTGGATCACCATAGAGAGTGAAAAGTGATTAAAGTGAAGAATACCCCCCTCCCGACACCATGCAAAGAATAAACACACAACCTGACACCCTACCAAACATCTACCCCCCTCAGCTGCGAATGCCTATTGGCTGCATAGGCAGAGCTGAAGATTTTGAATAAGCGTGCTGGAATCTGGATGTTATAACACATTATGGCCACTAGATGGAGCTGAGGAGTCATGTAATACCACATTATGGCCACTAGGTGGAGCTGAGGAGGAATGTAATACCACATTATGGCCACTAGATGGAGCTAAAGTGCAATGTAATATCACATTATGGCCACTAGATGGAGCTGAGTAATGTAATACCACATTATGGCCACTAGATGGAGCTGAGGGGCAATGTAATGTCACATTATGGCCACTAGATGGAGCTGAGGAGTAATGTAATACTTCATTATGGCCACTTGATGGAGCTGATGAGTAATGTAATACTTCATTATGGCCACTAGATGGAGCTGATAAGTAATGTAATACTTCATTATGGCCACTAGATGGAGCTAAAGTGCAATGTAATATCACATTATATCCACTAGATGGAGCTGAGTAATGTAATACCACATTATGGCCACTAGATGGAGCTAAAGTGCAATGTAATATCACACTATGGCCACTAGATGGAGCTGTTGAGTCATGTAATACTTCATTATGGCCACTAGATGGAGCTGATGAGTAATGTAATACTTAATTATGGCCACTAGATGGAGCTGAGTAATGTAATACTTCATTATGGCCACTAGATGGAGCTGAGGAGTAATGTAATACTTCATTATGGCCACTAGATGGTGCTGATGAGTAATGCAATACCACATTATGGCCACTAGATGGAGCTGAGGAGTAATGTAATACTTCATTATGGCCACTAGATGGAGCTGATGAGTAATGTAATACTTCATTATGGCCACTAGATGGAGCTGATGAGTAATGTAATACCACATTATGGCCACTAGATGGAGCTGAGGGGCAATGTAATATCACATTATGGCCACTAGATGGAGCTGAGGAGTAATGTAATACTTCATTATGGCCACTTGATGGAGCTGATGAGTAATGTAATACTTCATTGTGGCCACTAGATGAAGCTGAGGAGTCTTGTAATATCACATTATGGCCACTAGATGGAGCGGAGGAGCATACATAATAATTACTTTCCTATGCTCCTCAGCTCCCTCTAGTACCCATTCGGGAACGGTAGATGTTTACATGAAAGTGTATGTAAAGCCAAAACCTTTTGTCTACTTTTAGATAGCCTAGGGGTGGGCAACTCCGTCCCTCCAGCTGATGTAGACCTACAAGTCCCATGAGGCATTGCAAGACTGAGAGTTACAGTTATGGCTCCCAGAGGCATGTTGGGATTTGTAGTTAAAGCACAGCTGGAGGACCGGGAGTTGGAAGGATTAAAACCCCTGTTTATTGCTATCCGGAGCTCCGCTAGGGGGATTTATCCTCACTTCCTGTCCTGCGGATAACAGTTTCACCAAACAGGAAGTAATATCTGCAACACGGAAACTAATGAACTGAAATGTGTTAAAAGCAGCAATGTTCGAAGGGTCCAAAATAGTTTTTAACTAGACAATCAGTGAAATAAGAGATCCGACGCGTTTCGGGGTTCGGACACGCCCCCTTCATTAGGGTCTATGTATTGTGTAACCTCAAAAATTGTCTGAACGTAACTGTACGGTGATAATGGCGATGTGTATAAAATCAGATCCCGCCTCCAGCAGTGCGTTGCTTCTCCATGCCGCACACACTGTGCGCGGGTGGGATCTGATTCTGAACATACCGCAGGTATCACAATCCAGTTACGTTCAGACATTTTTGAGGTTACATAATCCCTGATGAAGGGGGCGTGTCCGAACCGCAGAAACGCGTCAACTCCACTGGTTACATTTTAGACTCTCTGCCTTTTACCGTGGCGGCCTTACTGCTTTTCACATTTTTAGACTCCTCTCAAGCCCCCCCCCCCTCCTCTTGGGGGCGCTCTGGTCCATGTGAGCGTCCTCACAGTCAGCGAGCCAGCTTGTGCTGCCGCAGTGCATATTAATAATAGGAGGTCTAGCGCCTCCTATGCATGTACCCAGAAATAAACATTTGGCAGGGGTTCTAGTCTTCCCCCCCACTCTGCTAATAAAAAGCATTTTTTTCCTTCCACAGCAGAACATCTGACACTGACCTGAGCAGGTGGAGGTGCCCATAGCAAAAGCGGGCAACGGATAGTTCAAGAGCCTGCGCGCTCGTAAGGAAGATGAATATTGTTTACAGGATGTGACATTTCACCGCCCAGTCTTACCATATCAACTTGTCAGTGGTGCGGTGCAGGGGGGTGTGGGCGGGGGCTTGGGGGAGGAGCCGTCTCCAGTTGGGGATCTTTGTTCCCATCTATATCAGACGGCAGCCCCGACCCGGAGCCGCGGGGGCCCTGTGCGCGGTTCCTGCGATCTGTATGTTTTTACAACGCTGTGGCCCGGTTTTAAGAGAATAAATTATTTTTGTCCTACCTCATCCTTGTGACGCTGCTTCGTATGGAACAGGAAGACTCGAGAGCCTCGCTATGGGGGAGCGGCCCTTTAAGTGGCTCATTTAAAGGGAAACTACACCCCCTTTTTTTTATATAATGTGTGAATGTGATTGGCCGGTGATAAAAATTCTTACCAATGTGAGCTAAAAAAAAAAGTTTGAAATGTTAACTTGCACTGCATAAAGTCCGATACCAGGAGCGGGGGTCTATTTATAAACAATTTGCAGAGCGTTTCGGTCTGTGAACGTTCGCTCTGTGAGATGGATGGAGCCGAGGAGCATAGGAAGTCTTTTTTTCCCCCCTCCATGTTGAATGTGATGCAATACTTTAATATGGCCACTAGATGGAGCGGAGGAGTCATGTAATACTGTAATATGGCCACTAGATGGAGCTGAGGAGTAATGTAATACTGTAATATGGCCACTAGATGGAGCTGAGCAGTAATGTAATACTGTAATATGGCCACTAGATGGAGCGGAGGAGTCATGTAATACTGTAATATGGCCACTAGATGGAGCTGAGGAGTAATGTAATACTGTAATATGGCCACTAGATGGAGTGGAGGAGTAATGTAATACTGTAATATGGCCACTAGATGGAGCGGAGGAGTCATGTAATACTGTAATATGGCCACTAGATGGAGCTGAGGAGTAATGTAATACTGTAATATGGCCACTAGATGGGGCTGAAGAGCATAGAAAATAAATACATATTCCCTGTGCTCCTCAGCGCCATCTAGTGGCCATAAAACAAAATTATATTAGATATTAAAAAAAAAAAAAAGTATTTTGTCTTCCTACGCTCGTCAGCAATTCAACTCCATTCGCCCTGCGAATCCCTGTGAACATTTGTTCAGTGCAAATAAAAGGCAAAACTGAACGTTTTTTTTACTATACTGACTTCCATAAGTTGCATCATTGTGATTGGCTGCTCTGGGTTCCTCCCCCCGAGGGTCTCACACACGGTAGATCTCGGGTGGTTGAAAATGAGGCTTTAATAGAGAAAAAAAAAAACAAGGCCAGTTCGATTTATACAACAGGAAGGCCGAGAATGCTTTTTACGTTAGAATACATCATAGCTCCGTCCACTGCGGCGGCGCAGCGTTCCCGGGGGGTGTCACAGGTGGAGGTCGCCCCAGGCGTAGAAGGGGTTAATGATCAAATTACGACAAAAAAAAAAAGCCTCCCGTCCAATCCAGGAGTTCGCGGTTCGCCGCCTCGTCCCCTGCAGTTGCATTTGCGTATGTTCTCTACGTCGCTAGATGTTCAAGTACATTTCCTCTCCGCAATGCACGCCTGTAAACAAAATGCAAGTCCCGGGGGATGGGGGGGGAGCAGCTCATTGCATTTTGAGGGTCTTCTCCTTCTCGTTCACCACGGCGTCGTTGCAGGCGATAAGGTCGTCCTCGGGGAGGGAGGGCTGAGGGTACACGACGTAGCACACCTTCTGTCCGCAGTAGGTTATGTTTTCTGGAAGGGAGAAGGAGAGAAAAGCGAAAACAATATGAAGCGGTCGCTGACTCGGGCGGACGTATCCTGCTGTCACAGCGGGGCCCTGTGCGTTGTGCATGTTATAGCACTGACAGTAGCCGTGGTGCAGCTGCTCCTTGGCCACATTGTCACTCATTCTGCAACTAGACTCCGCCCCCTGATGACACCACCGGTGTACTCCACTTATCAGAGGCAGGAGTGGGTGGGGTATACCTGCTTTAGGAGTTCTGATTGGTTAGGCTGTTAGATTTTTATTGTAATATAGTTTTATATCGATTGTATACAATACATAAACAATCTCTCTGGTCATGTTAGATAACCCGTAGCTCTTTGGGAATCCTTTGTCATGTATTAAATGTTATATACACACACACACACACACACGGCTGTCCCTCCTAGGGCAATGAGGTGCGGTCAGTGAATTGCCATTCCAGGAAGGGGGGGGGTTGGGGTTATGGTGAATGGTTGTTCCAGGGGACGGGAGGGATTGTCAGAGCTGGGCTGTCAGCGCCTCTGTCCTACGTCCCGCCCAGCTCACTGATGTCACTGGTTGACACAACCTCATTATAGGGATGGCCCTATATATATTTATTGCCAAAATTTCAAGGCGAAGGCTAAGTTCCAGGCCTTGAGAAAGCCGGGCTGTGACCTGCCGAAATGTTGTCATAATAAAGGCCACTGAGTGCCTAATGAACTTTTGCTATGCTACTGCTACCGTGTGGCGCGCCGAGGCATGTTAATACATGACAAAGGACTCCCAAAGCACTATGAGTTATCTAACACGACAGCACAGCTTGCTTTTCAGCTCCCTTTGTCTGATTGAAACTTCTTTCTGATAAAGGAGGAGTCACGGCTGCGATGACTCCATAGAGCTCTGTGTCCAGAGGGCTGTTGTGCTGAAATATTTCAATGTGTAGAAAGAGATCAGAGTGCCATCTGCTGGTGGGAATAAAACACTGCATGACAACAATATACAACATTTCACATACCGTATGGATCTTTCTGGTGGATTTCGCAGTTTTTGTTATTGGGTATCTGCAAAGCTGACCCAGATTGTGTGGAATCTTTGTATGGCCGACATCTACAATGATGTACAATTGACCTGAGATGGACCAAACCGACGTAATATGAGGACCGCCTTAATATCCAATCATATGCATTGTATCCAGCCGGCCGGCCCCTCAACGACATAGTTATTAGAATATGTAAATGAGATTGTTACATTGTAACGTGTGAGCTGACACTTCAGTGTTTTATTGCCATGGTTACCTACTAACCTGATTACAGTGTGAATGAGGGCTTAGGATATAATCGGCCGGCACGTACGGCTCTGTGCTGCGGTATCGGGCCGCTCCCGGGAAGGGCAGGTGCTGTGTGTGATTAGTACGCAGCCCCCGTCCTTCTCTATGGGAGTACGCCGCCCTGCGCTCACCCGCCCTGCACGTCCGTACGGGTGAGCGTACTCGTACACTGACAGGATGGATCCTGTCTGCGTCTGAGCCGGGACACCCGCACCCGTACGGACCTGCACTTGGGGTGAGCGTAGGGCGGCGTACGGCTGCGTACTCCCATAGAGAAGGGTGGGGGCTGCGTACTAGTCACACACAGCACCTGCCCTTCCCGGGAGCGGCCCAATACGGGCGCGCACATAGCACAGAGCCGTCCGCGCCGGGCGATTCTCGTGTGAATGAGGCCTAAAGGAAAATGATTTTCAGTTTATTTTCGATGATGTTTCAGGTGAAAATTTACACTTTTATACACTAAAGTTTGGCATCAAGTTCTAAATAATTTGTACAAAATCTTTCCTTCACAAATGAACATGTAACACTGGGCGGCTCCATGACGCTCACTTTGCAAAGCATGCTGGGTTTTCATCAGAATAAAACCTAGCACTGCCTGTTTGCTTCTTGGTAGCCAGTGTGTATCCTACTACATTAGACAGATGCTGTCTGTGCTTGGAGCGCGGGGGGGGGGCGTGTCCCCTCCCCCTAGTCATTCAGCAGTCTGTGTAGTCTGATCTCTCCCACTATTAGGGTCTATTTGATGACGACAAAGATGGCCGAAGTGGTGGGTTTGGCGACACATGTGCAGGAGGCGCGGACTCACCAATAAATCTGTCCACACACTTTGGTTTATTCTTCCAGTAGACCCCCAGGAAGAAGACTGGCACTCCCGTCAGGATGATGATCAGGCCGACGCCGCATACGACGGGCTCGGAGTAAAAGCTGAATATTAGCAGGAAGGCCCAGAACAGCAGGTAGGTGATCGGAATCAGCAGATTCACCTGAAATGACGGACAAAATGAGAGGC
>NW_017307858.1:335245-346205 GCF_000935625.1 Nanorana parkeri
AATGGGACGGAACATGTTAGGCTTCTTGTAGCGAAGGACAATCAGCCCCATTATTGTTACTCCGTAACAAAGGTAGTTAATGAAGGACACATAGTTTATTAAGGTGTAGGTATCCCCGACCAGCATGATGATAATCGTCGTCCCGCACTGAAAGACAGAACATCGGCATTAAGGGTATGAATTCTCCTGATTTGTCGAAACTGACCTCATGACATAGTGCAACTCGCCTCCCTCTGACTACCAATAATGTTACAGCAGGGCGGGCACAGACAAAACACGCCTCCCTCTGACTACCAATAATCTTACAGCAGGGCGGGCACAGACATAACACGCCTCTCTCTGGCTGCCAATAATCTTACAGTGGGGCGGGAACAGACATAACACGTCTCTCTCTGACTACCAATAATCTTACAGTGGGGCGGGCACAGACATAACACGCCTCTCTCTGGCTGCCAATAATCTTACAGTGGGGTGGGCACAGACATAACAAGCCTCCTCTGACTGCCAATAATCTTACAGCAGGGCGGGCACAGACATGACACGCCTCCCTCTGACTGCTAATAATCTTACAGTGGGGTGGGCACAGACACACCATACCTCCCTCTGACTGCCAATAATCTTACAGTGGGGCAGGAACAGACATAACACGCCTCCCTCTGACTGCCAATAATCTTACAGTGGGGCAGGAACAGACATAACACGCCTCCCTCTGACTGCCAATAATCTTACAGTGGGGCAGGAACAGACATAACACGCCTCCCTCTGACTGCCAATAATCTTACAGTGGGGTGGGCACAGACACACCATACCTCCCTCTGACTGCCAATAATCTTACAGTGGGGCGGGAACAGACATAACACGCCTCCCTCTGACTACCAATAATCTTAGAGCAGGGCGGGCACAGACATAACACGCCTCTCTCTGACTACCAATAATCTTAGAGCAGGGCGGGCACAGACATAACACGCCTCTCTCTGACTACCAATAATCTTAGAGCAGGGCGGGCACAGACATAACACGCCTCTCTCTGACTACCAATAATCTTAGAGCAGGGCGGGCACAGACATAACACGCCTCTCTCTGACTACCAATAATCTTAGAGCAGGGCGGGCACAGACACACCACGCCTCCCTCTGACTGCTAATAATCTTACAGCAGGACGGGCACAGACATAACACGCCTCCCTCTGACTGCTAATAATCTTACAGCAGGGCGGGCACAGGCATGACACGCCTCCCTCTGACTGCCAATAATCTTACAGCGGGGCGGGCACAGACATGACACGCCTCCCTCTGACTGATAATAATCTTACAGTGGGGCGGGCACAGACACACCATGCCTCCCTCTGACTGCCAATAATCTTACAGCGGGGCGGGCACAGACATGACACGCCTCCCTCTGACTGATAATAATCTTACAGTGGGGCGGGCACAGACACACCATGCCTCCCTCTGACTGCCAATAATCTTACAGCGGGGCGGGCACAGACATGACACGCCTCCCTCTGACTGATAATAATCTTACAGTGGGGCGGGCACAGACACACCATGCCTCCCTCTGACTGCCAATAATCTTACAGTGGGGCGGGCACAGACACACCATGCCTCCCTCTGACTGCCAATAATCTTACAGCGGGGCGGGCACAGACATGACACGCCTCCCTCTGACTGATAATAATCTTACAGTGGGGCGGGCACAGACACAATTTCACATTAGCAGCTCAGTGAGCGAAATTGAAGATTTCCACCAAATTTTGCTGATGGCCAAATGGGTAACTTTGAGTAACTTAATACATTTTTATACCCCCATATGTTGTAAAGTGCTACGGAAACTGTTGGCGCTATATAAATCCTGTACAATAATAATAATAATAATAATAAACATTTTGGATCCCCAAATCATATTTTTATAAATCGCCTGCGTCGTCCTTATCTTTTCCGCCAGCAGAGGGCAGTACAGGAAAACAATTGTACACGGCACTTCGTACCCATCGGAACGCCAAACAAGTGATTTGTCCTCATCTATATTCCACCAACCTAAAACCCCAAGAACCATAAAGAGTAACGTCTGCCACTTACACACACGAGCAGAGCTGGCACCGGGGTGCAATATTTAAAATGGATCATGGCCAGTAAGCTGGGCAGGTGGCCTTCGCGAGCTCCAGAGAAGCACAACCTGTAGAAATGAAGGAACATAGGAGTCAATGAGGGTCAAGGGTCACTCCACCCAGATCTGAAGTTCATCTGTTGGTGGGATCCATGGAGCTCAGCCATCTACTTGGCCTGGCATAGCTCACCAAGATTCCACCGAAGAGTTTAATTTCCCGTCTTTAGGTCCCATGCGCTGCCCACCCCCCCTTCTATGAACTCTTATACACACAGGCCTTTGCTGCATGCGCTACAAAATTTGCAAAGACGATTGTGTTGTGTATTGGCGTTTAAGCTCTATGCCTGATCACACATTTATCAGCGTTTTATTGCAACACTTACAACACCGGGAAATAAAAGGAAGTTTCATCGGAAGATCACAATTTGCCGCTTTAGGTCCAGTGTAGCTAATTGTAGCAATGCTGAATAGGTTGGATTTTATTTGCCAAGTTTAAAGTGAACCTGTCATATCCTCGTCTTCTTGGCTGAGCCTGGACCCCTATCTTGCACCAAAGACAAACCAAGTGGCAGCTATGGGGCCCGGAAGTGCAGACGGGCCCCAAGCTGTCTGGCTACACAGGGATTTAAATAGGGAGCAGCAACATAAGAGAAACGGTTTTGGATTAAATGAATGTTTGGAATTTGATATCTTCCATACAAATGATACAAAAATGATTCTTTATCATAAGAAGAATCGCCATTGAGATCGAGATTACAGAGACAAGAGGGCCCCCAAATGGATTGCTATGGGGGCACCAATGCACATAGTTATGGCATTGCCCACTTTCAGGAAGTGCTGCTAGGTACATGGAAGAATATCTCCTGAAAACGTTGATTGGTTGTGGGAACGTTTTAAAAATTGGGACTGAGAGTCAAGCTAAAGGGGGCCCAGGTAACAGCAGAAGCAGATCTCTTTGGGTCACATGGGGAGGGGGCAGGCAGAGGGGCCCAGATAGCTAACAGTGGGGAGATAGGACCCTACACATCTCCCCCCCCCCTGTTCTTAGCAACCGGGAACCCAACCCGCTCCTGGCAACCAGTAATGTCACTGGTTGCTAGGAGCTGGGCGGGACGCTGGCCAGAGCATCCCAGGTTGCTAAAAGCTGGGAGGGGAGATGCAGAGCCCGCAGAGGGTGGGGTCATTTTCATGTCTGGTGGCGGTCTGTCCTCTACCACCACCTGCTGCTCTGATTGCGTGACCCCCCTCCCCCCCACACCTTAGGGGGCAAATAGGCTAGGGACCCCACTGGATAGAAGGGAGGAACAGCCTTTGGTCCCAACAAAATTCAGATTCGGCACAGGGCATCCAAATGCATGTCATCTGCCATTGGATGTCCTCGGTCTGATGGCTAGCATCATTCAACCCTCTTCCACTAGGGCGGTGTCACTAGAGACTAGACAGAGAAAGGAGAAGCAAAGCAGTGATGAGCTCATCTCTGCGTCTCTGCTTTCTCCTCCTGCCAGCACGCTCCTCCTCATGAACTGATTGGCTTCTTGTACTGCTTCTTGCTCTCACACTCCAGCCCTGCTGTACAGTGATGCCAGGTCAGATTCAGGTCCTTACACTGCTTGTATTTAAAGAAATAAATGTAATGATGTATTAATCAGCACAGAGCTGTATATTAACCTTTGTATATCTAACTGGAGTTCAGCATCAAGATTATGACAGGTTCTCTTCAAAGGACGTATTACAAGCAGCCTGCGTGTATAAGGCCTTCCCCAGGAGTTCTTTCTCTGTTGCTCGCTCTTGATATCAGAACCCAGGCGATCACTGTTCCCCATAAGGTGCACTTGCTGGTGTGGATTCTGGTTTTTAAGGCCGCACAATTTTGAATGGCGTACGAATGATAGATATAGATAGATAGATAGATAGATAGATAGATAGATAGATAGATAGATAGATAGATAGATAGATAGATAGATAGATAGATAGATAGATAGATAGATAGATAGATAGATAGATAGATAGATAGATAGATAGATAGATAGATAGATAATAGATAGATAGATAGATAGTTAGATAGATAGATAGATAGAGATAGATAGATGATAGATAGATGATAGATAGATGATAGATAGATGATAGATAGATAGATAGATAGATAGATAGATAGATAGATGATAGATAGATAGATATGGAAAGATAGATAGATAGATAGATAGATAGATAGATGATAGATAGATAGATAGATAGATAGATAGATAGATAGATAGATAGATAATTTCTATAGAATATGCTATTTACCCGAGTGCTCCTCACCATCGTGAAAATACTGAGCAATATAAATCTGACGGGAGTTCTAACCCCTCCCACTTTATGCCAAAAATGTGTAAAAAACTGTTACATTTGAACTCGCACACCCGACAAGCCAACCTTACAGTGAACCTTGTCGCCACTTACTATACAAATAAAAACATTAAACCTTCGCGGTGATACTGCTGTAAAAGGTTTAAAGTTGAAGTCCAGACAAATTTTGTAATTTTGGATAGAGCGGGTGGAATTTGATTAAAGGTTGTAAATGGTCACATACGGCCCCATCTGATCGTGACGCGGGCGTAAAATGCGCAAATTTTGCGTCTCTAAAATCAATAATAACACAGGAAGCAGTTACGGTCGTTAGAATGATCTGTCCGTTGATTGGTGGGGAAAGGGAGTTAGAGGCTACAACTACGGGGGTTAGATCATACTCCCTCGGACCTGGATGAGGTAAAGAGGTATCCGTTAATCCCTCCGAATGTGGACAGTGCCACTGAAACTGGCATGATCCAGGAAAAATATCCCAGTAGCTTTTCACCAAACGTCTAAAGCAACAGAAGGAGGAGAGGCTGAGATATCGGCAGAAAGACACAATGCACACAGCTCACACTGGGCCTCGCTTATCCTGGAGGGGCCACGGACTGGACTTAAAGGGCCACTACACACAAACTGATACTCACTGGAGAGTTTAACATCCTGACAGTTTCTTCTGTCTCTCTATGGGTGGGGTTTCGGAGCTGAGTTCCCGGGTCTGTACACGTGCTGTGCCCATTATGAGGAGCTCCCACCATCCCTGTGCTGAGTTCCCGGGTCTGTACACGTGCTGTGCCCATTATGAGGAGCTCCCACCATCCCTGTGCTGAGTTCCCGGGTCTGTACACGTGCTGTGCCCATTATGAGGAGCTCCCACCATCCCTGTGCTGAGTTCCCGGGTCTGTACACGTGCTGTGCCCATTATGAGGAGCTCCCACCATCCCTGTGCTGAGTTCCCGGGTCTGTACACGTGCTGTGCCCATTATGAGGAGCTCCCACCATCCCTGTGCTGAGTTCCCGGGTCTGTACACGTGCTGTGCCCATTATGAGGAGCTCCCACCATCCCTGTGCTGAGTTCCCGGGTCTGTACACGTGCTGTGCCCATTATGAGGAGCTCCCACCATCCCTGTGCTGAGTTCCCGGGTCTGTACACCTGCTGTGCCCATTATGAGGAGCTCTCACCATCCCTGTGCTCAGTTCCCGGCTCTGTACACCTGCTGTGCCCATTATGAGGAGCTCCCACCATCCCTGTGCTGAGTTCCCGGGTCTGTACACCCGCTGTGCCCATTATGAGGGTCTCCCACCATCCCTGTGCTGAGTTCCTGGGTCTGAGCACCCGCTGTGCCCATTATGAGGGGCTCCCACCATCCCTGTGCTGAGTTCCTGGGTCTGAGCACCCACTGTGCCCATTATGAGGGGCTCCCCTGATGCTGTACTAGGATAATGAAAGGACAATTTGGTTGCTTGGCAAGGGCAGCACAGACAGTTCTAGTTGTGGATACTTTGATAACTGAGGCCCACTGTGGCTGGATCCTGACTCAGGGAGGATGTGTGGGGGGAGGGTAATGTTACTTACGACAGCGACAGCGTTGGACGACATGAGCTCCTCCGGCGTCATAGCCGTGAAATAAGCGATGTTGGTGAACGTGTAGACAAAGGTCACCAGGGGGATGGAGATAAATATGGCGCGAGGTAGATTCCTGGGAAACAGAAACAATGTATCAAACTCTTGTATATGTATCGTGTCATCAGAGCTCACAATCCAAACTCAGGACCTCAGGGCTGCAAGGCCGAAGGGTGAACCAATGGGCCTGCTGTGCCGTTGGAGTTGGCGGTTATCTGGAGGCCCCCTTATTATTTTCATTCTTAGTCTGGTGTTCTCATTAGACTTTTTTTAAGGCAATAAAAACCTTATAGGGGTTCTAAGAGTTCCATAAAATGACCTAGTTGTAGTTTAGGTGGAGCTCAGTTAAAGGTGTGACCTAAAATACGCAATATGTCCTATAGTTTGTATGAGCCATCACCCTTGTATGAGCATCTCATTCCAAAACCACGGACATTAATATGGGGTTGGCCTCTCTTTATGGCTATAACAGCCTCCACTGGTCAGGTACTGATGTTGGATGAGAAGACCGGGCTCACAATCAGCATTCCAATTCATCCCAAAGGTGTTCAGTAGGGTTGAGGACTCTGAAGGACGCTCGAGTTCCTCCACACCAGACTGGTCCAACCATGTTTTTATGGAACTGGCTTTGTACACAGGGGACAGTCATGGTGGAACAGAAACGGGCCTTCACCAAACTGTTCCAACAAGGTTGGAAGGGCACAGGGATCTACAATGGACTTAGCTTTAGTCCTCATTCACACGAGAATCGGCCGGCCCGTACAGCTCTGTGCTGCGTGCACGGCCGTATCGGGCCGCTCCCGGGAAGGGCAGGTGCTGTGTGTGATTAGTACGCAGCCCCTGTCCTTCTCTAATGGAGTACGCAGCCATACGCCCCCCTAGTTCACCCCAAGTGCAGGTCCGTACGGGTGCGGGTGTCCCGGCTCGGACGCAGACAGGATCCATCCTGTCAGCGTACGAGTACGGACACCCGCCCCGACGTGCAGGGCGGGTGAACGTAGGGTGGCGTACGGCCACGTAGTCCCATAAAGAAGGACCGGGGCTGCGTACTAATCACACGCAGCACCTGCCCTTCCCGGGAGCGGCCCGATACGGCCGTGCACGCAGCACGGAGCTGTACGCGCCGGCCTTTTCTCGTGCGAATGAGGCCATAACAGTACCCTTCACTGAAAGGACCTGAACTCAATCATTTGGAGGAGGGTCCACCACAGACTTTTGCCCATATTGTGTTGAACAGGCGGCATATGCTGAGAGCCGTATGAAGGTCTGCTCCCTCTAGAACTGATTAATACACAATGGAGGATCCGGCTACAAGTTACCTCCTGGGATCGACCAGTTCTTCCGTGACATAATTCAGAAAGTTCCAGCCGCTGAATGCAAAAGAGCCTTGTAAGAAGGCCAATGCCAACTGCCCCACTGTGGGGGTCATCCAAAAATTGAATGCATTGCTTGGTTTTAACTGTTCATAGTTTCCTGTTAACAAAAAAAACAAAACATATATCAGCCTCATGAATGCATCTCAGTTATTTGTATTTCTTTCAAACAATAATCTTTTATACATGTATACATTTAAAGGATCAGTCCATCCAAAACTGATCTGTCACTGGGTAGATGCTAGACATGTGCACCAGCAAAAAAATCGTTTCGATTCGGATTTTGCTTTATTTCCTTTTTCGGAATTCGGGTCCGAAAGTCAATTCGTTTTGGAATTCGGATTCGGACGAAATCCGTACGGAATTTCGTTTCTAATTCGTTTCGTTCATTTGTTGCAGCAAAGTGACATTTAAGAGGGGGAAAAAAGTATTTTTTGTTCTCAAATGTCACTTTGCTGCAACGAATGTTCGTCCAAAAAAACGAATCGGAAATTCGGATTCGTTTGCATTCGTTATATCTGTAATTCGGAGATTCGGATACATCCGAATCTCCGAATTTCAATTCGGAACGAAACGAATGGCACATGTCTAGTAGATGGCGGACATAGGGTTGCCACCTTTTCTTCAAGTTAAACCCGAACACTCTGGCGCTGAGCAAGTCAATTTTTTTTTTGGAGAAATATAGAGGAGAGCGAGGAGAGGGAGCCAGGAGAGGGAGTCTCAGCTTTAGTAATATATGTATATGGCACCCAGACCCGAATGGCCTTTGGGAGCTCCCGAATGCAATTCGGAAATTCGGATCCCGAATGCCATCCGGGTCGGGTTGCCTCGGCTTTAGTAATATATGTATAGACTGTATAGGGCTCCCATGTTGCCGTAACGAAAATTTGTGTTCAGACCCATTCGGATGTATTAAACCAAAAAACACATCTGATTGGCCAGAAAAGTCACATGTCAGATTCAGTTTTAATTTAGACGGGATCCAAAATTCGGAAATGGAAATTCGGATTCGGACACATTCGGGTGCATTGGGCTTTTCGGAAATTCGGATGTGTCCGAATTTCGAAAAATTCATCCGAATTTGGATTCGGAACGAAAGGAATCTGGAGGAAATGTGGGTTCACCAACTCCCGGATCTACAGGTCCAACTTCACTGCCTAGGGGAAGGGGAACCTTTCAGGTTGGAATTTTGTGACTCCAATAAAAATCCGTAGCACATTATCATTTCGAGAAAGCCCATTTTTTATTACCGTTATTATGGATTCTAGGACAGCAATGACATAATTGGTACCTTGAAATATTTGCATCAAGCCGACTACTATGATGAGGCCCAAGGCCAAGAGCTTCCCAGCCGTGAAGATGTCCTGGATCCGCGTGGCCCACCGGACGCTGGAGCTGTTCACCCATGTCAGCAGCACTGCAGGGAAAAAGAGAAGGTGCAGGACAGAGTGCATGGGCATCAGAACAGATAGGAGGAGCCTAATTATTCATCCGGGAAGCAATGTAAATATATATTCCTGAGAAGGGACCACGTGGTGTCACAATACCTTTAGGATCTGCATCTGTATCTTCAAGGGCCGGGTCTGTCATGTCTGTGTGTGATGTGTCATTTGCACACCACATTGTGGACTTTTGGCAATGATTGGTTGGCACATGTGTGCTGGATGTGCACATAGGCCAAGGAGGGTATTTAAACTCTCTCCCTGATGGTGACCAGTACTTCCACTTCTGTGCCGTGATTGGCTACCTTGTTAATGAGAATAACATTATGCCTTGGCTGTTGTTGACCCCTGATTACCTGACCTCGACTTTGCCCCTTTCTTCTGCCCATGTTGCCAACCCTGCTTGTTCCTACTCTTGTCTGCCGCCTGCCTTGACCTCTGCCTGGACTTTGACTACTATTACCTGCCTCGAACCCTGCCTGGTCTTTGACTAGTCTTGCCTGCTGCCTTCCTTGACCTTTGCCTGTTTTTTGCTCCTCTTATTGGCCTCTTAATGCTTGCCTTGACCTATGCCTGAGCTTTGTTTACTATTGCCTGGTTCGAACTCTGCCTGGTCTTTCCTGCTGCCTTCCTTGACCTCTGCATGAACTTTGACTACTATTGCCTGCTTCGAACCCTGTCTGGTTTTTGTCTAGTCTTGTCTGCTGCCTTACTTGACCTGTGCATGGTTATTGCTAACATTGAGCATTGATGTTGACTACACTTGCCTTCTGCCTGCCTTGACCTATGCCTGGTCTTTGACTAGTCTTGCCTGCTGCCTGCCTCAGACTCTGCCTAGGTCTTTGTTACTCCGATTTGCTGCCTGCCTTGACCTCTGCCTGAACTTTGACTACCATTGCCTGCCTTGACCTCTGCCTAGTCTTTGACTCGTCTTGCCTGCTGCCTTGAGCTCTGCCTGGACTTTGAATACTATTGCCTGCCTTGACCTCTGCCTGCTGCCTGCCTCGACCTCTGCCTGCTGCCTGCCTCGACCTCAGCCTAAATTGCAAGCTGCTTGCATCCAGAGGCCTTGTCCATTTTGCCTGTTTTGTGGAACTTTGGAAAACATGCGTCACCACACATTTCACATGTGTGCATTACTGCAGCGAATTGGACTGAAGGGCCCCATATTGTAGAATCTCTGTCAGCAGCCAGAATCAAGCAGTGGCCATTTTTTTTTACTTTAACCTGCTCATAGCAATGCGCCTGAGAAACTTACACAGACAGACCAGTGAGAGGGTCCTGGTGGCGTCATACGGCGGTATGCAGTCCGGGAACACAGGCTGTAGGACGTAGTTGGAGAATGTCAGTGTAATGACTGCCAGGCTGGTGGGGTACATAATGAGAACGGCGCTCCATAGAAGCAGGAACCTGCAAGAGACAGCGGAGGAGATTCAGGACGGGAGGATTCCACTCAGGACATTGTCACACAGCAAGCACAGCAAGCAAGACTCACAGGGTGTGTGTGCTGATAGGTGGGAGGGGCCAGGACTTATTTATGGTCTAGAGAGTTACCTGTCTGTACCTCAGGGGCGTGTCCTCTTAAAGCTAAACCTAAGGGCCTGGCCACAACCTGGAGCATATAACAGTGGAAGAGTGAAGAATAGGGTAAGTGTATCACTTTATTCATCACCCCCCCCAGGCCAAATAAGCAGTTAATGACAATGTAACAGAGCCAATAAATGAAACAATATATAAAAGTTACAATAACACAACTTTCTACAACATTTATTTTATTATGGAAGGTTTGGGAAGGTTTGCTGTCTGTGTACTCTTGGGGGAGATTTCCCTCACTTCCTGTCAGGGGACAGAAATTGATGAGAATGAAATAAGAACAGGTGGCGTGGTATCTATGCGGTTACCGTTTTTATTGGCTCTGAATCCCACCACATTATATGAAGTTTGATCGGTCAGCGTTCAGTGTTTGTGTAAGATATGGGCATAAATCTCTCAGGAATGGGCCTCTACCATCCAGAACTTACATCACAGGGCAGGAGCTACGGCTAAGAGATAGGCAAGTTACCAGCAGGGGGGGGCGGGGCAGT
>NW_017307858.1:346400-348639 GCF_000935625.1 Nanorana parkeri
ACTCTCTCAGGCTGGTAATTTAATAACTTGAGTTTTAGGTTGCCCGTAAGAGATTCCCGTAACTCCTTGAAGAGAAGTTTACGTATTCATCATCAGGAATGTTGTATCTGATGTGTCATTTGAAGTATAATACTTTGTGGCATGTTGGCGTTATGGAAAATAAATACAATGTCCTCTTAGGCTCCATTCACATAAAAGGGGGGGGGGTGTCAGGTAAGGGATGGGGGGCACTTGGCAGGTGGTTTCAACCTGGCCAGGCTTGAAAGGTGTAATGGTCTGAACAATTCAGTGTTCAATGGTGTGAACACTTCCGTGTTCACTGGGCACCACATCAAGAACTGGATGTCCTACCGGATCCGCCTGCCCCTGTTATGTGGCCCCTAGGCTAATGCCCACTCTTGCCCAAATAATGCCGCTTGCTCAGCACAATATGAGAAAACAGATCCAACCCTAGAGGGAGACAATGCATGTTACCGTTCACATGTTACAGATACCGCTTATCTTTGTACTTACCCTGTCAACCCACCAAAAATCTCAGTGACATATGAATAATCACCTCCTGATTTAGGAATTGCAACTCCAAGTTCGGCATAGCACATGGAGCCCAGGGCAGAGACCCCGCCCCCGAGGACCCAGATGATTAGCGCCAAGCCCACAGACCCGCTGTGTTCCAGGACACCCTTCGGGGAGATGAAGATACCGGAGCCTATAATGTTACCTGCAAGAGGGAGACAGAGAGAGATAGTTATAATGAGTTTTAACAGTTTACAGGGAACGTCGAGCCCTTTGCATCAGTCCCGGTCCCCCAGTCAGTCATTACTGGCACACTGATGATGGTTTACACAGCTGTACTGTCACAGTGAGGGTACGTTCACACCAGATGCAGTGCATTGCGGTCCGATTCTGGCCGGAACGCACTGCATTGCGGCCGTCTCACTTTTTTGTGGGGCAGGAGGGGGCGTGGCGGGCCATTGAAGTGAATGGCACCGTAGCCACGCCCTCCGGCCGCAATGCGATTCATTGTTCATTATTACTGGGCTCACAAGGCACCCCAAGGGACCAATAACAGACATGAGGCTTTTTGTCCCCCAATACACCAAAACCCACCGTATGTGCATTGTGGTGTACAGCTTTGTGTATTGGCCTCTGCTGCACAGTGTGCTGGGATGTCATTCACAATGACGTTGTCCTTAGTAGGGCAATGTTGCGGTAAGGTACAGTATGTTTAATGCCTCCACCACCCTCTTCTAGTTGGCACCTTCCCTTATTGCCTGCTTTTCTCTTTAAAGAGGACCTGTCAGCAACTTTACAATTCTGCTTGAGTGAATTCATCAAGTCACAATAAACAGAAACAGTATTATTGTTCAGAAAATGTCCATCTTTTATCATCAAAAAGCCATCTTTGAGGTCCAGTGACTCTACCTAGGCTGAGGTTATGTCATCAGCATTTCCTCAGTCTTCCCTCCCCCAGTGATCAGACTGCTGCAGGCAGGAGGAAGCATTTTCTCAGTCTTCCCTCCCCCAGTGACCAGTCTGCTGCAGGCAGGAGGAAGCATTTCCTCAGTCTCCTCTCCCCCAGTGATCAGTCTGCTGCAGGCAGGAGGAAGCATTTCCTCAGTCTCCCCTCCCCCAGTGATCAGTCTGCTGCAGGCAGGAGGAAGCATTTCCTCAGTCTCCCCTCCCCCAGTGATCAGTCTGCTGCAGGCAGGAGGAAGCATTTGCTCAGTCTCCCCTCCCCCAGTGACCAGAACTGCAACATTGAGAGGCTGCAGCAGGGGCTGATCCGCATCAGACATTTGTGCACACAGCCAAGAACTGTACAGGCAGCAGGATTTAAATGACTGTGTCTTCTCTGAGCCACCATCTCAGTACAGGAAGTAGATGGTAACCCTGGATGATGCCTGAACAAAGATGGCACCGTCCTTCTGGAGAGAAAAGCAAAGGAATGCTGGGGAGGGTATTTTGATCTCTGTGATTGGTAATAAATACCCGGAAGTGTTACACTGACACATTACTTAGCATGCTGCCCCTAATCTGATGACAGGTCCTCTTTAACCGAGTCGGCATCAAAGTGTCTCCGGCGCACACGGAACAAAGGGGCGGCTATCTCCGAAAGCAGCTGAATTGTGTAATCTGCTCCGAAGGTACCCGGCTGGAAGGAAATCTCATTGGGACGCAGCAGAACCTCTTTATTATCCGGCAAAAAAGGCTTTTAGCTCGGTGGCACGGGGTCAAGCTA
>NW_017307858.1:348678-351921 GCF_000935625.1 Nanorana parkeri
TCTTTTCCCCCCCAAGTACTGCTTGCTTGGCATGCAGAGAGGCAAGCGGATTTTCACACTAGTGCTAGCGGAGAGTCAGCCAAATATCGGCACACCCATCGCAGCGCTTTAAACGTGCACGCCACGGAAAAAAATAATAATTGACAGTTCACCTTATAATTTAGAAACAAGCAGCCTGCGAGCTGCCCGTCATTTTCATCCTGAAGCTGATCTCATGCGCCAGGCAGCACATTCTTATAGTAACCCGAGATCCTGGGAACCCCCTGTACCCAAGCCTGTCCAAAAGTTCCCAGCGCCACCTTTTGTGAAGTCATGTGACGCAGCAGATGCCACCGATAGAGTGCTTCTGGGGTGATCGATGAATCACGAAGTGACAGTTGATTTCTTGAAGTGTAGCTAAAGCTAAAAAAAATAGAACTCCGGGGCAAAACTATTCTTAACCCTGTGCAGTGCGGGGGGCGGCCGGCTCATTTTTGTCTAGGTGCCAAAATAAAAAAAAGTTATACTCGCAGGATCCTCGGAGCCAGCTTGCTCTTAGACCTGTCCTAGGGTCGCCACCTTTTCTTCAAGTGAAACCCGAACACTCTAGCGATGCGCGCACATTTTTTTGGGGAGAATGAGTCGTGGCTTATTCATAGGTAAATAGCCACCCCATACTATGGGGCCTAGGGGGTGGGGGCACAACTATGCCTGTATTCGGGTCCAGTGTGATTGAAAAACATCGCAAATCTAGCATTTTTTCCGATCTCACCGGACCGCAACGCAACCCCTAAACCTACCTATGATATAGGAGTCTGAATGGAATTGAATCCCGACCACGCACGCACACACATATAAGCAAATACGCCCCTGTACGTTTTTGTTGTTGCAGTCCTGTAATATCTGTGCAGCCGCGCTAATTTTCCAGTGACCCCCCCTCACCAAGGCCCCCATTTCCACCTCAGCGGTTTCTGCGGAGATTAATTCGGTATGGGCGATATAAGCTCGGCCCTGACTCCTCACATAACCTGGTGCGTGTATTATAGAACGCCATCGTGTCCGAGTCTGACTTCTGCAAGTAACAACTTGAACGCACATTGTGCACCGTAAGTCTGACATTCCTAAAAGGCTTTTCCTGGGCTTAGGAGGGCTAAGCGGATTACGCAATGTACAACTTTCTACAGCGCTCTAAATGAAACCCAATATCACTCACCTCCAATTTATAGTAAATGTTGACAGCGCTGCTGCCAATTCCTTCCCGGGGGAGGGAGCGGGCCGTGCTTAAAGGAGCAGCACGCTCCAACTGATACCATTCCACCTTTCCTAGACCTAAGGCAGTCTTTAAAGAAGGGGACACAGACCCGGGAACTCAGCACAGGGATGGTGGGAGCTCCTCATAATGGGCACAGCGGGTGCACAGACCCGGGAACCCAGCACAGTGATGGTGGGAGCTCCTCATAATGGGCACAGCGGGTGCACAGACCCGGGAACCCAGCACAGTGATGGTGGGAGCTCCTCATAATGGGCACAGCGGGTGCACAGACCCGGGAACCCAGCACAGTGATGGTGGGAGCTCCTCATAATGGGCACAGCGGGTGCACAGACCCGGGAACCCAGCACAGTGATGGTGGGAGCTCCTCATAATGGGCACAGCGGGTGCACAGACCCGGGAACCCAGCACAGTGATGGTGGGAGCTCCTCATAATGGGCACAGCGGGTGCACAGACCCGGGAACCCAGCACAGTGATGGTGGGAGCTCCTCATAATGGGCACAGCGGGTGCACAGACCCGGGAACCCAGCACAGTGATGGTGGGAGCCCCTCATAATGGGCACAGCAGGTGTACAGACCTGGGAAATGAGCACAGGGATGGTGGGAGCCCCTCATAATGGGCACAGTGGGTGCACAGACCCGGGAACCCAGCACAGTGATGGTGGGAGCCCCTCATAATGGGCACAGCCGGTGTACAGACCCGGGAACTCAGCACAGGGATGGGGGGAGCCCCTCATAATGGGCACAGCAGGTGTACAGACCTGGGAAATGAGCACAGGGATGGTGGGAGCCCCTCATACTGGGCACAGTGGGTGCACAGACCCGGGAACCCAGCACAGTGATGGTGGGAGCTCCTCATAATGGGCACAGCGGGTGTACAGACCCGGGAACTCAGCTCAGGGATGGTGGGAGCCCCTCATAATGGGCACAGCCGGTGTACAGACCCGGGAACTCAGCACAGGGATGGGGGAAGCCCCTCATAATGGGCACAGCAGGTGCATAGACCCTGGAACTCAGCACAGGGATGGTGGGAGCCCCTCATAATGGGCACAGCAGGTGTACATACCTGGGAAATGAGTACAGGGATGGGGGAAGACCCTCATAATGGGCACAGCAGGTGTACAGACCTGGGAACTCAGCACAGGGATGGGGGAGCCCCTCATAATGGTCACAGTAGGTGTACAGACCCGGGAATTCAGCACAGGGATGGGGGAACCCCTCATAATGGTCACAGCAGGTTTAGGAATTCCCGTTTGGGAATCCCTCCAGGGGACCATGCGCATGAAGCACTTGGTCTCGTTCTGATCCCTGGCCGCATTGTTTGCATACAATAAAGTCACATCTTATTGCCAATGCCATTTGTTGTCAGCTCCACCCCACGCTGAAGCCCAATTTATGGGGGAGCTCTAGCAGTGCACTGTAGCCACCACCCCTCTATTTGGTTTGCTCATCCTGGTGCAAACCAAATGTTGCAGGTGAGTTCATCCCGGATTAGCTGAGACAGAACAGTACAGCATTTTGCAGAGCGATGTTATTTTACCATTGCCCATCCCTATACTGTAGACCTAACAGAGTGTGACGAAGAATGACATCACCTCCCTGACATTCACTCTAGAAAATAAGTTCAAAGTCTCCAAACAGAAAACAAACTGATGAGAAATAAAAATATTTATACATCACCAAGAATAACAAAATATCACCCAGTGAAGTTTGAACATGATTAGCAAATCATAAATGTGAGATAGATAGATAGACAGACAGACAGACAGACAGACAGATAGATAGATAGATAGATAGATAGAGAAATACAGTGTTGGTTATCATCTATCTATTATATACATATTTTTAGCCCAAACCAGTTAGATATAGATGGGGAGAGAGAGAGAAGGAGTTTTTTTTTGTAGATATGAGAGAAATTGATAAAGAGAGAGAGAGTTATAGTGAGGGAAAAAAGAGGAGAGGGAGAGGAGAGAAAAAGAAGGGAGAGAGGGGG
>NW_017307858.1:351988-355738 GCF_000935625.1 Nanorana parkeri
AGAGAGAGATGATAGATTGATAGATAGATAGATAGATAGATAGAGAGTTGGTTATTATCTATCTATGGTTTACTGAGTATATTCGCACTTCCCCACATAATATTTTGTTACTCGTGTTGATATTTTTATTCCTGGTCAGTTTGTGTTTTTGGACACATTTGAATTATTTTCTAGACTGAATGTCACAGAAGTGGCTTTACATGGAAGCTGATCTTTGCTGACTCGAGCACCACGTGCTAGTATTGGGGCGGTGTAGTGAGTCCGTTTAGCGCCAGCTTCCATCGCCGCGCGCTTAGATTCACGCCAGACGCGGCCATGGCCCTCTCTGGGGCATCCGGCTGGAAATAGAGTTTCCGACCTTTGGCCTGATTGGGATTAGCGGAGCGGCGATGTGAGGGGCATTGTTCTGTGCCGGAGTGTCAGCACTTCACTGGGACATTATTAACATTCTTCTTGTAGTAAATCGGGATATACAACATGGCCGCCGCCCAATCACTGGTTTCATTTACACTTCATCCCCTCTAATCTCTCCCTTCGCTTGTGGTAATAAACGCCGAGCAAATCAATAGTAACAAGTGGAGGGATTTAGTAATTTTACATAAAGGGGTCAGCAGGAGCTGTAACATTACAGAGACCTGCAAGCCGCTGGTACTTAAAGCTGAACTCTGTCCTTCCCTTCAGTCTTCTATCTGACCTCCGTCCTTCCCTTCAGTCTTCTATCTGACCTCCGTCCTCCCCTTCAGTCTTCTATGTGACCTCCGTCCTTCCCTTCAGTCTTCTATCTGACCTCCGTCCTTCCCGTCAGTCTTATATCTGACCTCCGGCCTTCCCTTCAGTCTACTATCAGACCTCTGTCCTTCCCTTCAGCCTTCTATCTGACCTCCATCCTTCCCTTCAGTCTACTATCAGACCTCTGTCCTTCCCTTCAGTCTTCTATCTGACCTCCGTCCTCACCTTCTGTCTTCTATCTGACCTCCGTCCTTCCCTTCAGCCTTCTATCTGACCTCCATCCTTCCCTTCAGTCTACTATCAGACCTCCGTCCTTCCCTTCAGTCTTCTATCTGACCTCCGTCCTCACCTTCAGTCTTCTATGTGACCTCCGGCATTCCCTTCAGTCTTCTATCTGACCTCCGTCCTTCCCTTCAGTCTTCTATGTGACCTCTGGCATTCCCTACAGTCTTCTATCTGACCTCCGTCCTTCCCTTCAGTCTTATATCTGACCTCCATCCTTCCCTTCAGTCTTCTATCTGACCTCCGTCCTTCCCTTCAGCCTTCTATCTGACCTCCATCCTTCCCTTCAGTCTACTATCAGACCTCCATCCTTCCCCTCAGTCTTCTATCTGACCTCCGTCCTTCCCTTCAGTCTTCTATGTGACCTCCGTCCTTCCCTTCAGTCTTCTATCTCCTCTCCTCTTCCTCTGATGTCACTGCGAATGTCTCATAATGTGCATTAAAAGCTGCAGCAAGTCATATGGAACCACATTTCCTGGCTGGATGAGGTCCAGCATCATCTAGCACGTTCCTCCCCAGCCTGACTGTCCTGACACCACCCCTTTCATTTATTGGATTATACCAAGCCTGGGGTCACCTCTGCTGCACATACAGTCCCTGTACAGCAGAACCCAGACTGAGGGAGGGAGAAGCAGCACAAGGGGCCAGTTAAGTGTTCTGCAGTGCAAGGAGCATGTTGATAGGAGGAAAGAGCAGAATGTAAGAGAGATGAGCTCATCAGTCTGCTGCTTCTCCTTTCACAGCCCAATCAAAGACTGGGGGTGGGTCCAGGATGACCTGGGCTCAGAAGAAGTATGTCGAATGATGCTGGCCACCGCAGGGGAAAACCTCTGGATTAAAGGTGAATATTGCAGCAAAAGCTTTTACTGTCCAATCACAGGCTGGGGGTGGGACAAGACCTGTAGCTGTTACTGAACTGAAGCAGAGAAAAATCAGGTCGCCTGTCCTTCCAGACAAGGAGCAATCTGATAGGAGGGGAGGACAGAGTGATAGGGAGTATCAGCTTGCTGCTTCTCCTTTCACTGTCCAATCACAGGCTGGGGGGAAGGGCCAAGACCTGCAAGTGTTACTGAACTACAGAAGAGAATTGGGTCTCCTGTTCTGCAAGAGAGGCCTGTGGTGTGGGTCAGAACTGAGTAAATCTTAGCACTGGATGGACAGAAATACATAATTGGCAATGAAATCCAGCTCCCATATACGGATCTCATCATCTGTGCATTGAGCTGTTTCCCCGGAGTTCAGCTTTAATTATTCCCTTATTTAGTACCAAAATCTCAGCGTCCTCAGTGTCAGGATTTGTGATCGGAAGAGGATATTAAAGTGTCCCCGCCGTACCCTGTAATTGAAGGTGATTATTTTCCGGGGTGACGGTTCATATGTATCACACGGCTGCGGATATCCCATCATCCCTCCGAACTCCGCACCGGCCTCATCTCACAAATCACATGAAACATTTGGTTCAGGTCGCTGATACCGCGGCCCGTGTCATTATACACCCCTCCCGTACAGGCCCGGCGCTACCGCAAGGCAAGTCAGGCGGCCGCTGCAGGGTGAGGGCGGAAAAAAACAGGGCATTTTGACAAGTACTTGTACTTGCCAAAATGCCCCGATGCTTGCGCTATGTGGGAGGTGGGGTCCTAATTTAGCTGGCTATGTGGGAGGTGGGGTCCTAATTTAGCTGGCCGGTGACTGCCAGAGGATCCCGACACACGCGGCACCTCAGGCAGTCGCACACCGGGAGATTCATTGCTGGAGAGATTCAGAATCATGGAATTCAATTCATTTCCTCATTAGTCATAGCAAGACCCGATCATTGACACTTGTCGCAGAGACTCCCGAACCGGGATACATGTCATAGGATGGAGATGTGACCCCGTGTATCATGGACGGGTATTTATGTATCATGCAGGGGCGTCTCGAGGCCGGGTGTCGTCATCGCGCATGCGCGGCCATCTGATTGATGCCTGCCGGTGGCCATCTTGGTGATGGACGCCGGCAGAGAGAGGAGGGGACGTTCACCCGGCAGGATGAGGTATGCCGCCGGATCCCCTCCTCTCTCCTGACACTGTCAGGCTCTCGGTCCATGACTGAGTGCCCGACTTTTTAGAGGGGGTGACACCAAGATGACTGTCAGCGATTTTGGTGTCTCTGTTGTGTATTTGCGTCATTCTGCAATCTTAAAAAGCCGACAGCGAGTGCTGCAGCCTAGGGGATAAAAGGCTGCAGGGACCGGTCTAGCAGCCAAGATCTCTGATCTGTGCCCATTATGAGGAACACCCACCATCTCTGTACTGAGTTCCTCTGTCCATACACCTGCTGTGCCCATTATGAGGGGCTCCCACCATCCCTGTGCTGAGTTCCCGGGTCTGTACACCTGCTGTGCCCATTATGAGGAGTTCCCGGGTCTGTATACCTGCTGTGCCCATTATGAGGGGCTAATTTTGTTTATTGAAAATTCTTACAAACAACAACTTATATACAAGAAAACAATAATAAATAAATAAAACATATTTACAAAATAATTGAATATTACTATACAAAGCAAAAATATAATACTTGGTGCAAACCAAATTGCGCACAGCATAATCCCTACGAGAGAGCCAGACTAAGGAACATCACCGTCACCATGCATGTAGCCTCTTATGAAAAATGTATTTGATCTAAAAATCTAGGAGAGTGAAGAAAGGACAGAGAGAGAGAAGCCGCACACCCCGAGATCAACAGGCAGCAGCTACAGAG
>NW_017307859.1:0-1916 GCF_000935625.1 Nanorana parkeri
TTCTTCACAATGTTATATCCATTCATGTAATGGCCTAAGTAAGTCAATTAATTCAAGGATTCAAATCAAGTTAATTCAGGATTCCTAAAGATCTCAGTGTTTCATTTGGACACACAACCAACCAGAGGAACCCTCAAAAGAATGTTTGTTCTTCTAGGGAGGGAGTAATCTTGGTTTGTTTGAAAGAAGAAAGGAGGATGGTGAATTCTTCCATCCCCTGTGACATTAGATATTGGTGTGTGTGTGGTGAGATCTGTACCAACTGCAGTCCCGGATGAGCAATGCAGCATATCCATAGCAGTCTCACTATGAAATCACTGCCGATGTCAATTAATTCAGAAACTACCATGCCCCTGAGACCTTATTGCCAGCAAAAAGGTCCGCTTCTGTGACAGTTCATGAAGAATATCACCTCTGTGTAAGGTTGCAGACCTGTACCTTTCTGCCTCTTTATCCTCTGCTGCCCCCTGCAGGGGGAACCTGGCACAGCATCCTGCCAGGTGATCACAGGCCAAGCGCTGCTTAAAGCTTGTACAATCCTTGTGATCCAATCCGCTAGCTGGATTCTAATAGCCGGATCTTGCATGTGTAGCAGCTTTATCACAGCTTGACAAGGACTTTTCATCCCAAATTGAGCAGCTTCCTCTGTCTTTGGGGAGCAGTACTGGTGATAAACCAGAAGTTCACTCTGAGAGGCAGTGATGGCAAAGGGCTGGAGAGATTTACAATCCATTAACCCCTGCATATGCACTCTGAGGAACAGTGCTGGCAATAGGCCTGAAGAGATTTACAATTCATTATGCCCATGATTTTATTGTCTATATTGCTTTTTTGTCTTAGTGTAGATATTTTATATGCCTCATTTGTTTGAAGGCTCATATATGTGACTCACTTATATATGTTTCACTTTATTAGATATGTATGATTATTAGCTCGGCACAATATTGTTTTTTAAATTTTTTAGATATTTAGTTATATCCTTAGTGCTTGGTAGCTCTTATTTCCACATTACACTTACTGGCGCTGATCATCTATATTGTATATTTTTAATCCAATATGTATGCTTAAACTCGTTTATGAAAAGACATACCTAAGGTCCAGCGGCCTGAACCAAACTTGTGATAAATCGTGATATGTGAAGATGTATGTGAACCCCTTTCCCAATACAACAGAAAACATAAAATACCTTAAATTGATGCACCCTTGAAAAACGTCTCCTAAGAAAATAATGATTTCATCAACATGACATTGCAAAAAAAAAAAAAAAATTGAATTACTGACATGCATGAATCAAGCCACTTTGCCCACGCATTATGATTGCCAGGTTAGGATCGACTGGCTCCAGGCGATTAACTAATTATTAACCTGACCAACAATTTATTGCAAGAGTCTGAATAATCCCCCAATACATTGATTAGCAGGCAGAGATGTCCTCTTGCAGCAATGTTATTGCAGCTGTGGAGGACTCAGCCTACTGCAGCGAATCAGCCTGTCTCAGCTCCAGTGACCTCCCCCCTCAAATTGCCCCTGGTCGGCGAGTTGCCCTTACTCAGAGCTACCCCATTTCCTATTTTCCTCTCCCACGCAGCCAATACCTGGACCTAGCTATGGCTTCCCCTGCTGGCACCGACTCTTCAGTGTCGCCCTCCACCGCGCCGCCGCTGCCGGAAGTGGCAAACGAGGAAGGGCGGAAGTGACTTCACTCTGCTGGAACATCCGAATGCCGGCAAGACACCCGCCCCATATAAATAGCGAGCTGCCGTCTGACTCCTCCCACAAATGCGGCTAAACCTTTTAGCCTTTCACATGTATGTATGTATGTATGTATGTATGTATGTATGTATGTATGTATGTATGTATGTATGTATGTATGTATGTATGTATGTATGTATGTATGTATGTATATATGTATGTAT
>NW_017307859.1:2719-47299 GCF_000935625.1 Nanorana parkeri
ACATTTCACTGGTTCACAATAATTTATGTTTTGATTTGTTATAATAAGTGATGTTATAGTTTTACACAATATTTTATTCACTTGTGGGGAATTGTTATATATATATATACATACACATATACATACACACACACACACACATATATATATATATACACACACACACACACCAGTCAGCGCTAATGGTGGATACATTTATTCTTCGTGCAAATAGTCTTCTCTAAGGGAAGCAGCTGCCTGACCACATCCGACAGGGAAATATTCCAGTGCATGAATAATAAACACAAAGAGTGAGGTGCCTTCTTCTTGCGAAGCACGTTAAGTTTAAGCAATATTAAAAAGTGGTGAAAAATACTCAATAGATGTGTATATGCATGTAGATACAAAGGCACTCTGCATCCAGACACCATGTAAACACCATATAAACCGCAGAAATAACCCAAGGACTGGAAACAACTGGCTCCATGGACCAGACCAGCTGGCTCCCACTTAGAATAACCACAATGCATTTCTGGGGCAAACCCCCTTCCTCAGAGCTTAACCTATTTATTAAACTATCAATCTATGTATTACTTGCCTTGATGTCAAATGGAGTGGAGTGATGTTTAACCAGTTGACATCCGCGGTGTTAAACCCCCTTCCCATCCAGGCCATTTTTCAGTATTCAGCGCTGCGGTACTTTGACTGACATTTATTTTTGGGGACAGATAGAGCTTTCTTTTGGTGGTATTTATTCACCACTGGGGTTTTTATTTTTTACTATATTAAGGAAAAATTACCGAAATTTAAAAAAAAAAAACAGTTTCCCCTATATTAAATGATAAAACATGTATTATTACCCAATTTTTTGGTAAAATATAAAAGACGGGGTCACATAAGGTATCATATTGGAGGTCTGTTTTTACCTATTATTTTTTGCATTTTAATTACTATAAAATAAAGATATATATTTTTCTATACTTAGTTGTTTGGATTTGTCATATAGTACCTAAAAACCCCCGTCTTTGCTATCTGTTTTGTATCAATTTTCTAGGGGTGTGGTGCCTATTACTCAGGTCTTGGCCACAACTTTTGTGTTTCCACTGTACAAACCATATACCAACTTACAAGGACGGCAATTGGATATCGCAAAGGCCCGATGGTCTGAAGTGTTTCTCGGTTGTCATTATTACGATAATCCCATTCAATACCCATTTTCACAAATACTTTTGAATCCTGATGATTTTCATAATTTAAGATTAATTTTCCAGTTGCTTGATTTCGGATAGCTAGACAAAAGGAAATACAAATATATGACCACAAATTTTAAATATTAATTTATGCATAAATACCTAGCTAGTAGCATCAGATGCATTCATTCATAACATAATACAATGCATAAACATCATGAGTGGGCCCATGGCAAAGCCTATACCACACTAATGAGTTCCTACAATCTGCAAAACAGTTTAACTACCTCCGGGCCGGCCGTAGTAAAAAAACGGCCGGCCAGGAGCTCTCTCGATCTGAGCGGGCGTCTCTAGACGTCCGCTCAGACAAACAAATCAGAAAATAGTTTTACAATTTAAAATTAGTTTGCTTGCAACTTTTAGATAATTATAAATGTAGGCTGATGCGTCTGTCATACGTATATATCCTGCCATATCATGAATCCTCTGCTGTGCCCTCCAACATTGCATGCTTTCTTTCACAGTGCAAGCACCAAAAAAGTATCCACTTTATAGGCTCTGGTATCCTGTGCACCTGCAGGGATGTGCCAAGAACATCGACATGCATCTTGATTGTTTTACCTATCTTTTTAAGAACAATTTTGACACAGATTTTCTGTTGAAATGCTTGTTAGTTTATGTGTTTTTTGCATTTTACACTACGTACCTAATTTAAATCGCTAACCTCACTTGCCCTAACCCTGATAGTAGTCTGCCTGTCCTGACCTTGGTTGTGCTTTCTGACTAAATATGTGTTCCTTGTTGTGGTTTTGACTCTTGTTACCCCCGACCACCAGAAGATTCAGGTATTCCCACAAGCTGCAGGATCCTGTTTCCATTTTGCTGGTGCGTCTGAGCATCCTCCACCCTTTTTTTCTCACCCTGGATCAAACCTGGGATTCTTAAAACTTCTTCCCTGTCCAAGTATTTATTACTGCCCTACAACAAACATGAATCTAGTGAAGTCAGGACATTGGATTGGGATAGATGTTCTGGGACAGTAATTTAACTCAGGTTGACTTCACAACTATGCATTGTGGTAATGTGGGTGTTACTGCAACACACATTACATGCATTAGTGCATTGTAATGCCATTCATTTTCAATGGAACCCTGATGTACCCTAAATGTATGAAAATACACTGCCATGTGTTGTAGTGTGCTGCATTGGAAAAATAAGTGGAGAGCATTTTTTTTGTCTGTTCTGCTGTGTTAGCAGCCCATTCAAATAAATGTGCTTCTGTAACACAATGCAAGGTAACATGTGATATAACCCTTATATGTTAATGCTAAGCACCACAATGGATAGGAGTATAGGTGGCCTAAAAGTCAACATGACAGTCAGACATATAACATTTTCAGAAGAAAAGATGAGAAGCATGCATACTTCTCTCAGTGTAGATTTTCTTTAAGTTAGATACAGTATAGACATGGAGTGATCTTTTAAAGACTACAGTGTGCTGAAAGTTTTTTTTTTCCATGATGTTTACAGCCTATTCATGATGATAGGTAATCACTGCAAAATGTCCACATACATTTTCATCAATATTGCTAACACTGTAACCATCCAAAATTATATGTATGTATATGTGAAAAGTGGGACTTTTTAAAATTACTTTATTACGTTTTAGTATTTTATACATATTTACTGTGTATTCTCTATTTATTACTATCATAGGGTAGCTGTCAAACCCTATATGTCATAGCAGTGACAGGTCCTCCTTATGGAGAAATCAGGGATCCCCGTGCCACTAACTAGACATGTGCACTGGCAAAAAAATTGTTTTGTTTTTATACAGATTTTTCGTTAATACGTGTTTCAGGATTTGGGTCCAAAAGTCAAATCGTTTCAGGATTCGGATTTGGACAAAATCTGAATTTTCCTTAGCGGTAGTATGTACGAATTTTCATTATGGATGCATATTCGTACCCCAATTGATACCAGACCCTTTTTGTATTCATTTGCATTTGTTATTTCTGTCATTCTGAAATTCTAGCACTATTGCAAGCAGACCAAGGACAAATAAAACCCAATCTGCTTCTACACTTGGCAGCAGTACAGTGATTTCAAAAGCTCTGAACCTCCTCCACTCTTGATCATTTTCCTTGCCTCCTCTGGGCTCGGCTGTATGCTTGGCCGCCTATTTATTATTAGGTGGCTGTACAGCCAATCACATTATCTCTGCAGTAACACAGACCATGGACATGATTAAAAGAAAACTATGATACACTATTCTGCCATTGCATAGCTACGGTGGTGTAAGTGCAAGGGTCATTCCCATCATTAGATCAGTAACCAGTAACCCAGCGTGATTACCAATCAAATCTTCCTAATCCCTCACAGCATTTCACAGGCATCTAAAGCAATAGTAACTTGATAAAAGTTTGTTTGTTCCTTCAAAACTATTCAACACTTAAAATGTTTTGACTGGAGAACGACTTTATCTGCTGGAACTCACAAAATACCTTTGTACTTACCAAAATAGTGAGGAGATGAATCAGTTTCCTGAATATGCAAATGGCGGGCAGAAGCTGGTATTTCAAATACCCGAATGTAACCTTTTAGGAATAAAAAGTAAATTGTAATACACATTGTAAAAAAAAATTGCAGATGAAAGTAGAACAATAGTCAAAAATCAAAAACATAATACAGCATAACAAGATATAGTATGTAGTGTTAATCATATTTACTAAGTTGCTTAAAAATGTTGCAGCACTCACCGCCGAAGGAGCCATTGTATATGAACTAGAGCTCTGCTACCTGTTTTGCCAGCCACCGACCCCTCTTTCCCAGCTCCAGCAACAACGACACTCCAGAACAGGCTCGAGTTGTAGGGTCTTTTTAGCAGTTATTGCAAATTAGCAACTAGGAGAGAGTGTTAGGGTTGTCGGATACCCGAGTAACATTTTAGAGGACTATGTCTTCTCCCTTAGCAATAGCTTGAAACAGTAGCATGAGGTCCTATAGGAGTGACCAGTAACATGTAGTAGCACCAGAGAACAACCAGGAATAGCCCAGGACTTTCAGAGAGAGAGAGAGAGAGAGAGGGAACTGTCACAGGACTTGTTGTGCACCAACTGGCTTCTCTTCTGTATAGTACCTGAGATTAGGGTGAGGGATCTCTTACAGGGTCCAGACAGTAGCTCTCACCAGCTCCTCTGCGACACTCTTCCATAAGCAGATTCCACCTCTAGCCCAGCTTCCATCAGGTTCCTTTCCAGTAGCATTTAAGTTCTCTGGGACCCCAGTATCTGCCACATGCTGAGGCCTAGACCAGACATCCTCTAGTATCTTAGGCCTCTAGGCCCCCAGCATCTGCCACATGCTGAGGCCTGGGGCAGGCATCCTGTAGCACACATACCTCCTCTCAGGGAGGGCCCCGGGGGAGAGAGAGAGTTCTGGAAGGTGTCCCCAAATCTTTTATCACCTTTCTTCAGCCATACCTCTGAGCCCAGCTCAGAGATTGGTCAGAGTCAGATGCATAGTCACAGTCTGAGGATGGATCCTTCCTCAGTGTATGCTGAGTCCCCAACCCAGCAGTAGGGGAAAACAATCAATCCACCAGACTCAGAGAATCCAGCAGAACTCAGAGCAATCAGCATCCAGACTGATTACAGTCCAGATATACACTAAATGTATTAGTGACACAGCAAAGGGTGCTACAATGTCAATAAGGTACCTTTGAGCTCTATATCAGCAAGGCTCTAACCCCACTTCCTATATTCAGGTGGCAATGGCTGCAGTTCATTAATCATAAAGGCAGCAGCATTGCTATTATTGCATTGGCTATGTTCCCTAGAACTACAGCTTAGACAGTGATATCATGGTGTGCTGTGCTTTAATCCTAGTCATCACTGATAAGCAAGCTCCTTGCTTGCCAGTCAATGGTAGACCAAGCCTAGCTCCACTTATCCCCACCTGCAAGACCACACCTAGCCCTGCCTGGCCCCACCCACTAAACCACACCTAGCCCTGCCCTCTGTCTCCCACTAACACATTCCAGTCAATCAGGCTATTGCACAGCATGATGGAAAATTACGTTTTGTATGAAACTAGCAGGGTAGTTATATATGACGTTTCTATAGGACTTGTGTCAATGGGCTTTGGGCTTGCCAATGCCATCAATTTGAGGAGCTTCAAAGATCATTGCCAACCCATTGATTGCATTTTAATCAGAGTTGTTTATTCTGAATGTATCTTGTATTGTCTTGTTTTGTACTCTAAACTGTAATGTCTTCCTTAAGGTGGCCATACACTTTACAACCATCGCAAGACCTTAGTCTTGCGATGGTTGTAAAGTAATTTTAAAAACGTACGATCTGCCCATCTTGGACAGGCAGATCGTACTTGCGATCATCGCAAGCCCGCCCCCCTGAGGGGCGGGCTTCCGATGACTGCAATGCTGAATGGGCAGTGTGCGCGTGCGCACACCGGCCCGTTCAGCATTTGTCTCCCGAGCATCATTCAAACCAGCCGAAAATCGTACGATTTTCGGCTGGTTTTCTAGCATGCTCCTTAGACAAAAGACGCGCGACCGTACGGTAGAAACGGTCGCACGTCTTCATTCACACTGCACGATTCTCGTAAGATCGCAGGATTTCCCGCGATTCTCGTACGAGAATCGCGCTGTGTATGGGCATCTTTATATTGTAAAGCGCTGCACAAACTGTTGGCGCTATATAAATCCTGTATAATAACAATAAGTGATTATATACTACCTGTGTACTAAGTGATTTCCTTTTGTAAGTGGGTTAGCAGTACTTTAAAAAAGGGTTATTTGAAGGTATACATGCAGGGCTGCCATCAGGTGGGTAAGGTTAGTACTAATGTGAGAGGGGGGGTAGTGGGGCACAGGTTCCAACCAAGCAATTTTTACTATAGATTAATATTTACAGAGAAATTCGTACAGTCCCGGCCCCCTCCTGTACAATTGGCATGTTCCTGTGTACGTGCAGGAAGATATTTCCCCCCCCCCAAAGAGCAGAGCTTTCTTTTAGAAGGCTGAAGCACAGAGCAAGGCAGAAGCAGAGCACAGCTGCTGGAGTGGAAAGGTAACTGTTTTAAAGCAGCTGCAGATGGGTGGGGGAGTTGAGTGGCAGACGGACCATTTGCAGAGACACGCACTGGGAACCATTTGCAGAGACACTCTGTGGGTCTTTACTTTTGTAATGAAAGAGGACAGCAGCCTTGAGCTGAATAGGGGCCCGACACTGGAGTGGGGGGATCTTTGCCAGCATCAGACCCCTATTCAGCCTTGGGCATCGGTTGCTGTCCGGCTTGCATGTCGCAACCGCTGGGTGCCGAGAGCTGATTTAATTGCAGATAGCATATGTGCCCCACGGTCCAACGCCGCCCACAATCCTGAATACCGCAACCGCCGGGTGCCGATGCCATCCGCAATTAAATCAGCTCTCGGCGCCCGGCAGGTGCGGAATACAGCAGGGGCTGACTGGCAGCTTTTAGCCCAGGGGGCAAGTACAACCCAGAGTGCAGCAACTTGGCCCCCCTCCCGCTCTGCCTGCCACTTTTGCCACCCATGTAATGCTAGTGTGAATGGTCGGGTGATGTGAGGACTCACTAGTAAGTCCATGAAAGGGGTGACTGGCTGGGGGATGGTGTTCTCCTCCCACTGGGCTCCCTACATGGTTCTGGCCTTACTCCGCTCCATGTCTGGTACTTAGGCACTCTCACCCACTATAGACCGCCGCTGGCTGTCCATGCTTCTGGGCTGTGAGCTGTGGGAGGATAGTGGGAGGAGCCGGACAGTGTCAAAGTCAGTGTTCCATAATTTTTCTTGACCCTGTACATTTTCTAGCCGTGTCATCTGAATCAGCTGTATTCATGACCCCCTCTCTTCATGACATGCACACTTGGAAGAGACGCGGCAGATACAGTTATGGGTTGAGGAAAATTATAGCACACCAGTAGTGGAGGGATGCCTCGTCAGTTCTGTGCACGTGCATGACTGCTGCGACCCTGGTTGTTCTGCCACTAACTCCAAGCTGTAGAGGGACTATAAATCTCAGCACATTATACAGCAATGCAGAATAATACCACCAGCTATAGAGGACTATAAATCTCAGAAATACATTGTACAGCAATGCAAAATGGCATTGGCTATAGAGAACTACAATTCCCAGCAATACCATTATACAGCAATGCAGAATGGCATCAGCTATAGAGGACTACAAGTCCCAGCAATACATATTACAGCAATGCAGAATAACATGAAGCTACATACTCTGTGTTGCCACCTGATGTCTCCAGGCTCTCAGGAGGTTCTGTGGGCTCTCAGGTGGCCAGTGTGAGCTCTCAGCTGGGCTGTGCTGGCTCTCACCAGGGGTCCAGAGAGTTCACAGGTGCGTGTGGGTGCAGCAGTGGTGGCTCCCTAAGTAGGCTCTCAGGTGGCCAATGCGGACTGTCAGGTGGTCAGTGCAGGCTCTCTGTTGGTCAGGGCGGGATCTGTGGTGGCCAGTGGGGGCTCCCTGATAATTAGTGGGGTCTCTGTGGTAGCTCCCATGTGGGTAGTGGGGGCTCCACTGTGGCCAGAGGGGGCTCTCTGGTGGTTAGTGGGGGCTCTGTGGTGCCTCCCTGGTGGATAGTGAGGGCTCCCTGGTGTAGGGTGACCATTCGTCCCCGATTTCTGGGGACAGTCCTCGGATTGAGGAGACTGTCCCCAGACAAATTATGTCCCGGAAATGTCCCTGGGAACATAAAATAAAACATATATTATTTTTTTAATACTTAGCTGATCCCTGGATCCACCAACATGCACAGCCTCCCATCTCCCACGCTGTCAGAAGCTGCATACAGAGCGTGCTGGTTACTACTTAAACTGGCGCGCTGTATGCAGTTTCTGAGAAGATACACTATTACCGTAGCGGGGAAGCCGGCTGCGTATTTTCCATAGCTCCCGTTACGCTAATAGCGTAACTTCTCAGAAGCTGCATACAGAGCGTGTTGGTTACTGTTTAAACCAGCGGGCGCTGTAGAAGATAGGCTTCTGAGAAGATGCGCTATTAGCATAGCGGGGAAGCCGGCGGCGTACTTTGCATAGCTCCCGCTATGCTAATAGCATATCTTCTCTGGTTTAAATAGTAACCGGCACACTCTGTATGCAGCTTCTGACAGCGCGGGAGATGGGAGGCTGCACTTGTCGGTGGATCTAGGGATCAGGTGAGTATTAAAAAATTATATTTTGTATTTTATGTTTAAAAATGTTGTCACCTTACCCTGGTGGTCAGTGGGGGCTCCCTGGACTCTTGTTGTGGGGGGTCTGCTGTGGCCACAGCTGCAGTGGCTCCCTCCCCACACCTCTCTGCCACCTGCACCCGGCCAGCCCGCATCAGTTGCGGCTCTGTAATTAGCGGCCACTCGCTCCTCAAGGGGGTCCTCGGGAGGCCCCAGTGGGCAGCCCTCTACAATGCCTGATTAGAGGGCCACGTCTGCCTGATCCAGCCAGCCTTGCGCGGCCCTCTAATCAGACATTGTAGAGGGCCGCCCGCTGAGGCCTCCTGAGGCCCCCCTTGAGGAGCGAGCGGCCGCCAATTACAGAGCCACATCTAAAGCGTGCGCCGTGTGCAGAGGCGGCGGGCGGGGGTGTCAATGATGGGCCCCCTGACGGCCACGGGCCCTCAGGCAGTGCCCTACTGCCCGAATGGTCAGTCTGGCCCTGGATACAAAGCAGCAACATACTACAAGATAGAGAGTGAATACAGGGTTGCGGATACTTAAGGATGAAAAGTATTACAAAGTTGCAAGAACTTTGGGATGGAGAGCAATTACAAGTAGTTACAAGCTTCAGGATGGAGAGTGGTTTCAACTGCTGTCTGCTAGCATGTTCATTGCACTAACACTGGGAAAATAAATCCCACGGCTTAAACTGACACAGAAGGCGGGGCTGGAGCCGGTTTTGAGGAAAGGCAAGTAAATTACAGTACCCCCCTACAAAGAACCCACTCCGTGTGTTGATGATTTGGCTGGTTTATGAGAATACTGAAGATGGAATTTTTTAACAAGTTTAGGTGCATGTACATTGGAGGCAACTTCCCAAGAATTTTCCTGAGGGCCATAAGATTTCCAGTGTATCAAATACTGTAGCTTGTTTCTGTGCAACCTAGAATCAATAATATCTTGCACCTCACATTCTTCTTGTCGATCTACAATAACAGGTGGAGGAGGTGGCGGTGAATGATTCGGGAAGTTATTTTGTTTGTACAACTTTAACCTCTTGCCGTCCGCCCGTAGTAAAAAAACGGACGGACGGCACTGCTGCATTTGCGGGTTGCCGTCTCCAGACAGCAATTATTTTCTGCTCGCGCGCGCCCCCTAGCGGGCACGCACGGGCAGAAAAGACCCGACCATTAAACACACCCGTTACCGGGTGTTTGACATATAGGCGATCAGCGGGTCCATAGCCCGCCGATCGCCTATATGTGCTCGTTCGCGGCTCCCATCCCCCCCCCCCCCGCGCCCGCTCGGCGCTTCCGGTTTTTTTTTTTTTTTTTTTTTTCCCCCTGACCCCTCACCTTGATTCCCGGGATCCGCTGCCCCATCTTGGATCCCGGGACCGGCTCCGAGGGCGTCAGGAGGAGGAGGACGGGAGATCAGCTCCTTGCTGATCCCCGTCCGGGCTGTGAATGCAGAAGTGATGTGTGTTACATCACTTC
Organism: Nanorana parkeri; assembly: GCF_000935625.1. Classification (NCBI taxonomy): domain Eukaryota; kingdom Metazoa; phylum Chordata; class Amphibia; order Anura; family Dicroglossidae; genus Nanorana; species Nanorana parkeri. Next base: position 12,597 of record NW_017307859.1, read on the forward strand.
CGCATTCACCTGTCAGTCATCTGGAGAGAGAAGAAGCTGATAAAGCAGATCTCTGCTTTATCAGCTTCTTTTGGGGTCCATAGGTGATATTAGGGGTCCTAGAGACCCCTAATATCTCCATAAAGAGGACCTGTCAGTGTGCCTTTGCTATTATATAGGGGGTTGTTATCCCCCTATATAATAGCAATAACAATAAGTGCAAAAAAAAAAATATAAATAAAAAAAAAGAAAAGTAACACATAAAAAAATAAAATAAAATAAAAGCCACATATAAAAAAAGGGGAAAAAACCCCCCCAAAATGTTTAACTCCCCCACCCCCACGTTTACGCGCCTATAAACGTAAATACGCGTCCGGTGCCCCAGCGCGCAAAAATTACAATTGCGCTACACATGTTACATATCGCCGCGAACGTCGCAGTGAGAGCAATCATTTTAGGGCCATCAATCACTGATAACACTAAACTGATGAGCGGTAACAGCTTTTAAAGCGTCGCCTATGGCCAATTTTGGGTATTATCGTTTTTTGAGGTTTCGCGCACGCAATTTTAAGGCTTGACATGTTTGGTGTCTTTTTACCCGACGTGACCCCGTCTTTTATATTTTACCAAAAAATTGGGCAATAATAAATGTTTTATCATTTAATATAGGGGAAACTGTTTTTTTTTTTAAAAATTCAGTAATTTTCCTTAATATAGTAAAAAAAATAAAAACCACAGTGGTGAATAAATACCACCAAAAGAAAGCTCTATCTGTCCCCAAAAAAGGGTATAAAATTCATTTCAGTACAGCGCTGCATGACGGAATAAATGTCAGTCAAAGTACCGCAGCGCTGAATACTGAAAAATGGCCTGGATGGGAAGGGGGTTTAACACCGCGGATGTCAACTGGTTAATCAGCACATGTGAAATGTAGAGTGATACTTAAGGTCATCTGGTAACTTCAGCCGGACTGCAGATTGGTTTATAATAGCTTGTATAGGGAATGGACCCAAGAACAGAGCACTCAATTTTTTAGAAGGCGTTCTAAGATTTAAATATTTGGTAGAAAGCCAGACCAAATCTCCAATCTGATAAGGTAGTGGTACCCTTCATCTGAGATCATAATAGCATTTTTGTCTGATTTGAGCATTTCTAATATTCCTTTTGAGTTCTTCATGGACTCTGTGTAAATAATTATCTGTGGCAGGGTTATTGGGTGGAATTAGATGAGCTGGCAGAAAAGTTGGATGGAATCTATAATTTGAAAAGAAGGGCATTTGGTTAGTAGTACAACTAAGGGAGCTGTTGTAGGAAAATTCTGCTAAGGAGAGTAATTGATCCCAATCATCTTGAAGGTGAGTGCAGTAACAACGCAGATACTGCTCCAAGAAACAATTAATTATTTCTGCTTGCCCGTTTGTTTGCGGGTGATAAGCAGTTGAGAGGCAATGGTCAACATGGAATTCTAGACAGAGTGCTCTTCAAATATGTGAGATTCATTGTGATCCCCTATCTGAAGTACTGTGGCTTGAGACCCCATGCAATTTAACCTCCCGGACGGTCTGATTATCTCAGGGTTTTTTTCTCTTCTTTTACTTTTACATTTCCCGCCGGTTCCGCCCACTGTGATGCGGGTGCTCCCAAGGGACGGAACCCGGAGGACAGATGCATCGGCCGGAGGACACAGCGGGGCTCATGGACAAGGTAAGTGATGCAGTGTAATCCCGAGTGTGGCTCGGGGTTACCACTTTTGGTACTGAAAATTAACCCAGAGCCACACTCTGGATTACCGCCAGGAAGTTTAAAAGAGAACTATGGGGTACGTGTTTTTCCCCATAGTTCTCTTAAGGGTCACGGGAGGACATATACTAACCTCCTCCCGTGACCCAAAGCTCAGTATATTGCGAGCTACAACTCTCGATATACTGAGACCGCCCCAGCCGGGACGGATCCTGACAATGCTGTCGAGATCCACCCAGCTGCGTGAATGACAGCTGGCTCTGCCTATCGAGGGGCAGAGCCAGCTGTGCCTGCCCCCTCCCCCATCCATTCCTCCACTCACCGCTGGAGGATAGGGGCGGGGAGGGGGAATCCCTGTGGCTCTCTGTAAGAAGATGATCGAGAAGTGAGCGAGCGACGGTATGCGTTCGGTCACTTTCAAATCTATTGAGGCAATATGTGAGCGTATATATATATATACATAAATATATACATAAATATATACAGGGCTCAAAATTTCAAGTCGGCGACGTACACTGTACGTCGTCAGTCACAAAGGGGTTAAAAAGGGAAAATGTACCCTGTTGATAAATATAAACTTTTTATGTCATATGCAATAAAACCGCGTTTATTGCCAATATTGATCACAGACCAGTGACTTTCTTACAAGATATATGTATTCAAGTGGTACTCCTGATCCGCAGTTGAGATCCTGTTATACTCATCACTTCTGCATTCACAGCACGGAGGGAGATCAGCAAGGAGCTGATCTCCCTTCTCCTCCTGACGCCCTCCCGGGCTGCAGATGGGCTAGCGGATCCCGGGATTGAAGGTGAGGGGTCAGGGGGGGCGGCACTCGAGGGGGGCGGGCGGAAAAAATCACGCCATACAACCTATCGGCGGATATAGAGCCGCTGATCGGTTGTATGTGAAACAGCCATTAACGGCTGTAAAAACCAGCGGGTCTTTCCTGCCCGAGCAGGAACAAAAATGCTGTCTGGAGACGGCAACACGCTGATGCGAGACAGAATGGTAGTCTTGAGTCATTCTTTGAAAGGGCACAAACTAAGCAGGAATTAACATAATTCTGAACAGTATTGCACATCTGGGACCACCAAAAGTGCTGGCAGAGTAGGTTGAGGGTTTTTGTGATACCAGGGTGTCCTGCAAGGGGTGGATCATGTGCCAATCGTAAGATCTATCCTTGTAAAGACAATCAAATAATGTGTCATCCTTATACAGGATGAAGAGGGGGCTTGAAGATTCCTTCTGAGATAAGACAGCACCAAAGGCAGTATGTGATGCATCCACTTCGAGCATGTATTGTTGTCAGGGTACCATGCACAGGCGTCCTCACACCACATGCAGGTACCCACGCAGGATGACCAAATGAATATGCCCACACTGGATAGGGTTATATGCACACAGTTTATTTGTAACCAGCCAGGTCGTTAACAGGAGGGCAGTGCGGTACAGGAACAGGATCCAAAAAGAGTGGTCAGGTAACAAGCCGGGTCAGTGACAGGTTTGCAGATAGGTAGCAGGGTTCGGGTTCCAAGGCACAGGACATGGGAGTCAGTCAGGTGCAGGCAAAGCAATACTGAGCCAGCTTCCTGACTGCAGGGAGGGCCTAAATACCCTCCCAGGAAGTACCAGGTGATGGAATGATCACTCACAGCTGGGGCACACCCACAGGTGAGTACTGGAGCTGCAGATCCCAGCACCACTCAGTGGTGGTCTCGTCCCTGACAGTTCCTGGCTGCTGGAGACACCCGCAGGTGAGCACAGGAACTGCAGGACCTGGCTCCAACGCCACCTGGGGGTGCTCTGGATCCTCACAGTACCCCCCTCAAGGAGCGGACTCCGGACGCTCCCACAAAGTCCATCCGCATCCCCAAAGTCCAAGGGCACGGAAAGCCTGCAAGGCCGCCAAGTCCACCATATGCCCCAGGGCCAAAGTTCAGGGACTGGCCGAGCCCCCCCCCCGCCAGGGTCAGGCATCAGGCCGAGCAGTCCACCACCCGGATCCGGCGGAAGTCTCCACAGGCCAGCAGAAGACCCAACAGAAAGGCCATGGGTACCAGGGTTCCGCAGGGCACACACCCCAGCACTGAGGAGCCTGGGTTTCAGCGGGCAGACCACCACAATGAAACAAGGGGGATGTCACTAGGACCGACAGCGCGTTCAAAGCTGTGGCCACCCGACCCAGGTCACCACATACTTCAGGGAACGTAGTGAGACCCTTTGGAAGCAAGGGGTGTTCAAATGGAACTCCCCTGTTCCCCAGGATATCACCACTACCAGGCCCGGGCTTGCGCACATGATCACCCCACTTGAGGTAGATGTCCCAATCCCCAGGTCCCTCGGCTGCAAGGGGCATCATCTCGGCACCAGGACTAGAAGCAAAGAGCTGGGCAGCAGGCACCAGATCAGCGGAGGCGAAGAGCTGGGCAGCAGGCACCAGATCAGCGGAGGCGAAGAGCTGGGCAGCAGGCACCGGATCAGCGGAGGCGAAGAGCTGGGCATCAGGTACAGGATCATCAGGGACCAGGAGCCCGGCATCAAGCACAGGATCGTCAGAGACCAGGAGCCTGGCATCAGGCACAGGATCGTCAGAGACCAGGAGCCGGGCATTAGGCGCAGGATCGTCAGAGACCAGGAGCTGGGCAGCAGGCACGGGATCATCGGGGTTGATATGGGGATTCAGGACATGCGGTATCCTCCAAAACTATAGCGGAGGCCAGAGGGCAAGGAGTCTTAAGAAATGGGCGAAGACCCCACTGGCTTGAATGGGCAAGTCTGTCCAAAAGGTGAAGGGAACCCCTCGGGATAGCATGGAGGGCCGTGTGTAAGGGAAGTCCAAGGGAGGAAGGGCCTTGTGCCGGGGTAGGCTGCCTTGAAGTTGACTGTAAAGCAAGCTCGAGTGGCCCAGAAGCCGAAGCAGGCCTCAGGTCGTCCGGAACATGATCGGCTGGAACATGATCGGCTGGAACCGGATCGTCCCGAACGGGAACGAGATCGCCTGGAACCGGATCAGAGGCGGCTGGAACTGGAGCGGCTGGGACTGGAACCTGATCGTCTCCAACAGGAACGGGATCGTCTCTAACAGGGACGGGAGGCGGCTGGACTGGAACAGGAGGCGGCAGGACTGGAACGAACCCTGAGTATCTAAAATGGTCATCCACAGTCTCATCCTCAGAGCAGTCACTCCAATCCTCATCATCCGAACAATTGGTCCATTCTTCGAGCCTTTCAGCTTCTGACCGATACTCGGCTAAGAGACATGCGGGTTCTTGCTGGGCTGCATTGGGAACAGGTGTAACTTAATGGCAGACAGGCCCTGTTGCTACGGGAAACTGGGAGCGGATTTGTTCATCAGGAATAACAAAAGTCCCTGCGGTTGTCATGGGCAACATTGTTAACCCCAATCGGGCTTTGGAAAGGGGGCTAGACTGCCTAGAACATATGTCAGACCACCTCAGGAGCAGGGGTTGGGCAAAGGTTCCCACACAGACCCCCTGGTCAATAAGGGACTGAACCGCCTCAATACATTCCAACAAGGTCTCCCGTGAACATTCAGAGTAATATCCAATTAACCCAGTAGGATCGTCCTCTAATAACCACACCAGCGACATAACCTGTGTCAAGGTAAATGGAGGTGAGAAGTCATCACCGCCATCACCACTCAGAGCTAGTTCGCTACATATAGTGATTAAGGGTTGGATATCCTCAAAAGGACAACCAGTCTGATCCATAAAACCGTGAGCCCTCCGGATGTATTCCAACAGGTGTGCTCTGGGGAAGCCATGAAACAACTGACGGCAGTGCTGCGGCTCCTCGGATACCAGGAGCGCATAATAATATATCCCCTCGAGATCCATCTCGACAGTAGCAAGGGAAAACAAAAAAAACCCAAAAGCCTGCAGGTCCCTGTGTGGTCAATTTGGTCGGTGGGGTTCAGTATTCTGTCAGGGTACAATGCACAGGCGTCCTCACACCACATGCAGGTACCCACACAGGATGACCAAATTAATATGCCAACACTGGATAGGGTTATATGCACACAGTTTATTTGTACACAGCAAGCAAAACTACAAACCCCATCAACCCCCCCACAGGTTTAGCAGTGAAACAACAAAAACCACGGTTGGAACAAACACACCTACAGCCAGGGGGAACAGCAACAAGGAGGGGTAACAGGACTGCAGATAGACAGCAGGCCTCAGGATACAGGAAGAGTGGTCAGGTAACAAGCCAGGTCGTTAACAGGAGGGCAGCGCGGTACAGGAACAGGATCCAAGAAGAGTGGTCAGGTAACAAGCCGGGTCAGTGACAGGCTTTCAGGGTTCAGGTTCCAAGGCACAGGACATGGGAGTCAGTCAGGTGCAGGCGACGCAATACTGAGCCAGCTTCCTGACTGCAGGGAGGGCCTAAATACCCTCCCAGGAAGTACCAGGTGATGGAATGATCACTCACACCTGGGGCACAACCACAGGTGAGTACTGAAGCTGCAGGTCCCAGCACCACCCAGTGGTGGTCTGGTCCCTGACAGTTCCTGGCTGCTGGAGACACCCGCAGGCGAGCACAGGAACTGCAGGACCTGGCTCCAGCGCAACCTGGGGGTGCTCTGGATCCTGACAATTGTAGAGTAGGATCAGGTAAATTAAGTATTGGGGCAGTAGTGAAACACAATTTCAGTACATCAAAAGCATGTTGTGCCTGGGAGTTCCAACAAAATTTTGATTTAGAACTTCTGTAGAAGAAACAAATTCCGTAGAAGTTGTAAAACCCTAAGAATCGCTGCACAGCCTTTCTGGTATGTGGTCATGGCCAGTTCAAAATGCATTCTATCTTACCTTGATCCATTTGAATCCCTTTATCCAAAACAATTTTACACCAAAAAAGGAATGGTTTTGCCTTCAAAAATGCACGTTTCAAGCCTAACGTAGAGCTTTTGTACGCAAAGGCTTGATAGTATGCACCTCACATGTTTACGGTGCTCTGACAGACTGTTGGAATAATTAAGTATGTCATTGAGATAAATCACAATGCACAAGTCCAGCAAATCTCTGAAGATATTGTTAATGAAATATTGGAATGTTGCAGGGATGTTACAGAGCTCAAAGGGCATTACCAAGTTTTCAAATAACCCATATCAGGTGCGGAAAGCTGTCCATTCATCACCTGCTCTTATACGGATGAGATTAAATGCACCTTTTAAAACAAGTTGTGTGTAAATCTTTGCAGTTTGTAACTTTTCCAGTAAATCATGGGGTTAATGGAAAAAAAAAGTGTGTGGGGTACCGGGGTTCCCGTGCTAATGGGGACAAGGGCCTCTTCCCCACAAGCCCTGGGGCATTGGTTGTGAGGGTGCAGGCAGGGTGCGTATTCACATCAGGGTACCCCTTTAATAAAGAGGCACCCAGATGTGCCCCCCCCCCTTGTGAATGTGTAAGGGATACTTGTACCCCTACCCATTTAATAAAGGGTTAAATAGAATTGTAAAAAATGAGGCCAGACTTTTTTAAAAATCCTTCATTTGGAAAAACAACAAAAGACAAGTTTTTGACGTCTTTTATTTAAAAAAAAAATTGATCCACCCACCTAATCCAGGGTCAATCACGATGTCCAGCATTGTACGCGATGGCGACAACTCAACAAAAAAAAAATAAAACAATAAAAAGTAAATAGAAATAATTTTGACAAAAACAACGACCACCATCCCGTCCGCTCGTGGTGAATTCCCGCCGCATAATGTCATTTTGATTGGACAGATGCCGGCAACATATAAACAATTGGGTGGAGCTAGCAGTGACAGCTAGCTCCGCCAAACTGTTTACAGTTGTAGGGCATCTGACAGGTGAGACATGATAAGTCATCTTAGAGAGAGTACTGGGCACTGATTGGGCAAAGTCTTGCCCTTGACCTGTGGTCAGATGCAAGGCTTTAGCCATTCAGGGCTTCACTATTGTGCAGTGCCGAACACACGAACTGCCGATGTTCGAGCCCATCACTAGTAGAAATATAACAAGTTTCTAAACTGTATTTGTCACAGTTCAGCTGCAGACTTGCAGCTGAGCTGTTACTTGTAGTTCTACAAGGATATGCATACCTCTTACCCATGGTACTGCAGACATGTAGGGCTGTGCTGGTGCTTGTAGTCCTCCAGACATGCGCTCTAAACCTGACTCACACTTGCACCTGTCTGCAAGCTTTAGGCGTCGGCCGACCTTTCCTGCTGTTTCTTATGCAGCTTCTCAGCCAATCAGTGCAGTCTGCTTGTAGCCAATCCTGTGGATCCTCTCTCTTCCTGTCTCTATTTAAACTCAGGGCAGCGAACGGCTCGCTGCCCGAGCAACCCTTTCCTAAGCTAGTTGCCGAGTCCCCCATTTGTGCTTTACCGTGAATTCCTGGAAGTTTTCCCGTGTACCGAACCTTTGGCTTGTCCTTGGAAATCCCTGTCTACTGGCTGCCCAGTGCTCTCTTTTGTCCTTGGAAATCCCTGTCTACCGGCTGCCCTGTGCTTCCCTTTTGTCCTTGGAAATCCCTGTCTACAGGCTGCCCTCTGCTTCCCTTTTGTCCTTGGAAATCCCTGTCTACAGTCTACGCTGTACTTCGCTTGGTCCCTGGAAGTCTTCAGCCTGTTCCTAACCTTTGATTTGTACCCTGTACCTGTTAGGTGAGTTGGGTGGACCTAGGGATTGTGACCTGGGGTCAGCACGCAGCCAAGCCCATCTCCACCATCAGGAGCTCTGGCGAATACCGTCTGGCTCTTAGATTCCACATCCTGGGGAACCCCTGCCACCTACTCAGCATCCCATGCCACCTACTCCGCATTGAAGCACCCTGCCTTGTATTTGAACTTCCAGATTTAGCTGACTTCCACTGCCTCATTCAGTTCCCCTGCTTGTACTCCAGCTCTGGGAGGCTTCAGCCTACACTGCTTGGACCCTTTTCTCTGAGGGTCCCTGCCAGTGTAGTGGAAAGGGTCCACATACCGGACTCCAGTTTATACCTATGAGTTCCGATCCATGACAGTATTGTAACTGGAATTTTAAACTTAAAGGGTCCCAAAGGAAAATAGGGTTGTGTAGTTGGAGCCAAGGTAATCCTAGAATTACAGAGAAATGTGGGGAAGTAATGACATCAAAGCTTAAATATCCTGTATGGTTACATTCTGTAATTACTAATAATGGTTGTGTTTGCTGAGTGAATGGCCCAGATACGCATAGAAACAAGATTGAGTTTCTCAAGTTTAGGACGTTTTTTTATTAGCAACAATATGTGTGGCAATACAATTTCCACAGGCTCCAGTGTCCACCATTAGAGGGAAATTAAATAATTAGTTGTGGAGAGATTAGTGTTTATAAATTTACAAATAGCTTTGACAGACCGCTGTTCCTTTTCTTGAGTAGAGGACAATACCCCACAGTACATGCAGAGATGTTGATTCCTCCTTCTCAATTTTTCTGCCTGAGTGAGAGGGCCACATACTGCACAACCTTCCATGGGAAATTCTATAACAGTGATGAAGGATCCTTGTGGAAATGAACTGATATCAGATGCTTTTTCTGCTCGACTTTCTCTTAGTCTCCTGTCTATATATATAGAAAGTTGGATAAGCGCAGTGTAGGAGATAGTTCTGTTCTGGCAAGCTCATCTTTTACAGCTTCTAAGAGTCCCAATCTGAACTGATTCCTTACACTGATGTAATTCCATTCAGTTTGTTGCCCAGCGTTTAAATTCTGCAGGTCTTTTACTTTGTTTTAAAGAACGTACAGTATAACATTTTCTGCAGACAGTTGTTTGCTGGGATCATCATATAACTAGGACATTGTCGAACAAAAGTTACTGAAAGAGTCAAGTATAGCATCATCCTTTTCAAGAAATGTGTTTGCCCAAGCCTGAGGCTCTCCCCTTAAATAAGATATGGTGGTACAACTTTCAGTCTGTCTGTAGAGTAGGTTCTTGGTTTAAGGTTGAACATCAGTTTACATGCGTATATAAACGTAGTTAGTCAGGTTGAAAAAAGACACGTCCATTGAGTTCAACCTATAGAGCTATGAAGAAAAAAAGAGAGACGAAAAACCTAAACAGCACGCTATGCCCACAATTACCCACTGTTGATCTGGAGGAAGGCAAAAAAAAAACCCTATAAAAGCATGGTTCAATTTGCTCCACCAGGGGGAAAAAATTCCTTCCTGATCCCATAAGGCAATCGGATATTCCCTGGATCAACAATCTCCGATGCCTAATATACCTATAAGAACTCAATATTCAGTAATGTTCTGTGCATTTAAGAATACATGCAGATGTTTTTTAAAACAATTAACTGATCTAGCTAGAACTAGCTCCTGGGGGAGCCTATTCCACATTTTCACAGCTCTAACTGTGAAGAATCCTTTCCAGACTTTCTCTAGTTCCACAACATCCTTTGTGTGACCTGGTGCCCAAAACTGAACTGCATATTCCAGATTAGGTCTTTCTAATGTTTTGTACAGGGGCAGGATTATGTCTCTATCCCTGGAGGGAGTCTATACCTCTTTTAATACAAGAAAGTATTTTGCTTGCTTTAGAAACTGCGGCTTGACATTGTATGCTATTATTGAGTCTATGATCTACCAGAACACCCAGATCTTTCTCCATCATTGACTCCCCCAAACATACTCCCCTTAGAGTGTATGACGCATGCATGTTTTTAGTCCCCAAGTGCATAACTTTACATTTGTCAACATTAAACCTCATTTGCAAAATAGATGCCCAATCATACAGTGCATTCAGATCTGCTTGTAAGTTCGAGACATCCTGTAAGGACTGTATTCCACTACATAATTTGGTGTCATCTGCAAACACAGAAATAGTACTTTTAATCCCCAACTCTATGTCATTTATAAATCGATTAAACAGTAAGGGGCCCAACACTCACGGAAATGTTTCCTATCACTGGAAAAGGTATCAGGGGGACTAGTCTTGGGCTTAGGTGGTTCACTCTTCGGTGATGTGATCTGTTGGTAAGGTTCTGTGTACTAAAAAGCCTAAGGTTCTGGTTTTTGAGTTGTAACTCAGTAACCTTTTGAGTAAGGGAATCCACTCTCTGATTTATTATCACCATAGGAGCTGTGACATCAGCTGGATCCATCTTTTCTTTTGGTTAGTGCAATATGTAACAATCAAACTATCATAAGGTACTTAATTGGATTTCTGCTGTTGATGTATGGCATATAATGCAATGCATTAGCAAGTTCTTATAGGACATAAAACTGTATTACTCCATACAAGGTACTGTAAGTAGGATTCAGCAGTAGTTTAGCAAAAGTTATATAGTCTCTGTGGGTATGCACAACACAAGTCTTAACAATCAGTGGCCTAGTAACATAATGAAGGTGTGTTACGCAGGATCCTGCGTTCAAAACAAAGAGTCTTTTCCCTTGAGTCTAATACAACTAAAGAATGTCCTTCAACATTAAGAGTTCCTGCGACAGACAAAAGTAATAGTGAGGAAATGTATACTTGCGGTTGAGATGGTTAAAGCTAGTGTCACACTTAGTGGGATGAACACAGAGGAATTTTTAGGGTCCAATGATGGAAGCTATGCTGATGAGTGAAGATAGTTGCTGCAAGATACTGGTCAGAAGCAGGGACTTGCAATAAGGTCTGTGCTAGGTGAGACATTCCGCCTGCCCACCTCGCCCCCAGCCTGCCCCCAACCTGGTCACTAAGCTATGTGTGGTGGAGGGAGGGAGAAGGGTGGAGACAGGGAGAAGTCTTCCTGTTCCTCACTTGCTCGTCACAGGGGAGGCATCCAGAGAGATGTCCTCAGTGTTTTGTTGTTGTTTTTTTTGATTGGACAGCTTGGACCAATGGTGCTTTGCAATTTGTCCAAACCATCCACAGAGCTCAAGTCTCTAACACATAAGTAGAGGATGTAATTAACAGGCAGGTTACACAGCATGGAGGCTTTCCTTGTTGTGTAATCTGTTAGGAACCGGTCTGAATGGAGAAAAAGTTGTCAGTTTCAGACTTTGAATGTTCAGTTGAGCCGAAGTGCAGAAGGAGTTCGACTCAGCCGATCCAACATCTGGATCGGCTGAGCCGAAGCTTCGGCAGGTCACTTGCTGCCATTCGCCACTATTCAAATAGGGGCCGAACGGCAGTTAGTGAATAGCCGAATGCTCGGTACCGAGCAGAATAGCAAATAGTGAAAAAAGTAGAAATAAAAAGTTGAATCAATATTTAAAAAAATTTAAATAAATATTACATTTTAAAAAAATAAAAGATTTTCTAAAAAAGGAAACATTTCAAAACAATAGGGCAGAGCTATCAGTGACAGCTAGCTCCGCCCAACTGCTTCCTATTGGCTGGCACCTGCTAGAGTCTTCTGACTAACAACTAGGCAGAAGTTATTATGGTTTCATGCAACCCATTTCTGCACAGCCCATCTGAGTCTCAGGTTGGTGGGTAAGGGCTGCACCTCCCTCCCTCCCAGCTCCTCTTGCCTGCTCCTGCTGCTGGTGCCTGTACACCTGGCCTCTTCTGCCGATGGACTGGCCGGAAGCGGCGTGATGTCACTTCCAGCCGGTCCGAGATCAGAATGTTGGTGGCACTGATGGGGCCCCAGCCTTCTCCGAAGCCGCTGGATCGGCAATGATGGAGCCCGGCGCTGCTAGGGCCAGGGCTCCTCCGGCACTGCGGGGGGCCTAGCCGCCTCCTCCTCACCTGTCACCATCAGCCGATACCCATGTAAGGGTCCCAGGCGGGCCCCCCAGGCTGCCTGGGCCCCTTACATGAGTATCGGCCGTGCCCCCCTGATGGCGGCCCTGCATGTATGTAGAAGACAATCTAACTGTGCACATATGAGATCACCTCACAACAGAGTTGTGATGGTGTTGAGTCTTTATAGCAAAAACTAGATAAGACTGAAGCTAGTTGTAAGCTGATTGTGGGTGTGTGCTATAAACGCTCGGACATAAGGGAATGTAAAATATGATTTTTACATCATATTATTTTGTCTTGAAGATATAGGGTGGAAGTTCAAAAGAGAAAATTGCTTCTGTTTTTGCATGAAGCTCCAAAATGTGTTTAATTGCAAAATGATTACACGATAAATGGCATAAATCAAAATATAAAAATAGTTATGTTGTAAATGTAAGTTCTAGTGTAAAGTTTAGTGTGTGTCTTCATTGTGTCCATATGTAAGAGTGCTCTAGAATGTGAGACTAGGTCCCTTTTTCCTTTGTGAGAATGTCCCACCCATCTGCCATGAATAGCCTTTTTAAAACATGAGATATGGTACCTCACAGCTGAAATCTGCAACTCTTAAGATCACTAGTAGGAGAAAGAGGGATGGGGGGGGGGGAGAGGAATGCCACCACCTTTCTCCTTGCCTTAACTATAAGTTAAAATGCATTCGACTATCATTTAAATCATATAATGTCAATCATATCACTATTTATACATAATTCAATGTTCTTTCTTATATGAATAACTTAAATCAATAAATATTAGTGTGAAGAGATATCATTCATAGTTTGTAAACTCTTCATAAACTACGATTTAGAATATTCTGCAAAGCGACCCTCACACTATCTTCCTCAGTAATTAGGAATGTGGGAGGTTCTAGCCATCTCTCCCATCATGATTGATGAATAACATATGTGCAGCAAATAACTTCTAATATTGTGTAAAACAATATTATGCCGAGCTAATAATCATACACATCTAATACAATTAAACATATATAAATGGGGGCGTGGTTTGATGGCTGCCTGAACCAGCCGCATTACCAGAGGGCTCCGACCGGGACCATCTAAATAGACAGCCTAACGGCCACTTATAGCAGCCGACATGGGCAAATTCGGATCCCGCAGGTCAGCCAAGTCTCAGCAGACCTTACAGCAAAAAAAACAAAAAACGGCCAAAACGATCAAGTCGTTTTTTGACTCGAGCGAGCCGCAGGGGTCTGTGTCTCATAAAATAGCGCTGCCGGCCTCACCTCGAGAAGGGCTGAAGGCCACGTCGGGACGAGAGGGATCAGACCCAAGTTATGTATCACTTATATGCTACTTTAATAAAAATTGTCAATTATAAAAAAAAAACATATATAAATGAATCACATATATGAGCCTTCAAACAAATAAGGCATAAAAAAAGCTCAGTGCAGTGACATCAGAAGCTCTGCCCTACGTACGTTACGTCAAAACACGTGACTTCATCAGGGGTCTGGAGCTACTGATGTCTTGAAGCCTATTTAACAGAAAAGGAAACTACCGTAAAAGGCAGTAAACCAGGTGCACTTCCTCTACCATATATATGGAAATAGCACCATCAGCAAAAACAACACAGGCCATGGGGCTTCAAAGAACCTGCTTTAAAAATCCATTGGGTTTCTTTTTTTGCTAACTGATGTTTCCAATTCCCCCCTCTCCAGTGTCTATACACCTTTTCTATTTCCCAGAATATATCTTATACAAAATCTTACCTCAGCTCACCGGCATCACACTGTGCACCGCACCGGGGCTGGCTTCTCCCTTGACGGTGTCCATGGATAAATTCCTGGCGAAACGGCGCACCGGACCGCGAGGTAGAGGCACACCTATATGCAGCAATCCGCCTCAAAGATGGCCGCGTTGGTTGATCGCCCGGGCTTTAGTGGATCCTCGGATGAAGATCTGCCCGCATCCACTGACCATGGCTTGATCGCAGCAGAGGTGGCAAAGCTGTTACGACCCACCATTCAAGATGCGGTGCACAAAGCGGTCTCAAAGGGCATACAATCCCTGAGAAATGGCATCCTGAATCAGGCCCAAAGAATAACCGAGGCCGAATCTCGCATTGTCCAGCTGGAAGACAAAACAGAGACAACCTCCACCCAACTCTCCTCGGCACAACGCCGGGTACAATATCTTATGGACCGGATTGACAACCTGGAAAACCGGTCCAGGCGGAACAACCTGAGGATTGTAGGCCTTCCGGAATCCCCTCCATGCTGCCAACTATCTGCGCTCACAATCTTCCAGAACTGCTGGGCCTCCCTGCTCCCTGCAAGGTTGAGCAGTCACATCGAGTAGGCCCTCCGACCACCGAACGCAAGACACCTAGACTGGTCATTGTTCGCTTTTTAGACTACACTGACCGTCAAGCAGTTCTACAGGCCTACCGAGCTTCACCTAGAGGAACACCGGCTTCTCATCTTCGCGGATTACTCCGCAGATGTCACCAGAAAACGGAAGGCATTCGGAAAGGTCTGCGCCGCCCTGTACCAACAGAAGATCCGTTTTACGCTCGCCTACCCGGCTACTCTTCGCTTCCAATCTTCAGATGGAGCACAGCAAGCGTTCCAAGATCCTGCAGCGGCGCTCTCATTCCTGGAAGGCATGGCGACTACAACGGCATCCAAGACAGGCCTCGGTTCCCCACGGGCCCACCGCTTTACAATGCCGGCTAGAAAGGCCCCAACTCGCCTTACCATGACCCCCACGGATTCGCCGTGAACCCTCGATGGTGACGGGAGGGCCCCGTCCTTGCTTCACCCATCCTTGCGGCAGTGCAGACCACCACCAACCGTTTCTTGATCCTTTGATACCTACGGGCCTATACGGAGTTCTGTATCCCTCGGCTGCATTGATATATGGTAACGACTCAGTCATACCAGTAAGTACTGCAGATTCTCTGTTATCATCTGCCATATCTCTTTGGCTTGCTACCATGCCTCAGAAGTGATACAGGCTGTGCTAGCATAGACCACGTTATCCCGGTCTTTCCCCGTTGTAATGTGGGTTTTCAATTTCAATCTCCTTTTTGGTTGAGGGTACCCCCTGTTCGGTTACACACATCTCCCCTGTGACCTTAATGCCCAGGAGCCAATACCCTAATTCCCTGGCTTAGCGGAGCTGCCAAGAAAGCTCTGCCCCGCTCTCAAGGAAGAAAGCGAAGTCACGCAACGATTAATGCACGTTTTGATTATTGTTTTTTTTTTCTCTTTTTGATGTTTATGTTACTGCTTTTACCTTTTGGCTCTGTTGGCCACAAGTTGAGTGCACTCATGCTCCAGAGGTGGACACGGGAACGTAACTATCTTCAGTCATTCACCCTCTCTGTATTCTTTATAACCATGTTCCCTAACCTGGTTCTGTGTTCCCCAACCAATCGCACCTTCTTAGTTGCTGGTTTACCCTGTGAAGTCCTGCTAAGGCTGCTCAAAGAGTCATGTCTGAACATGTGCGATCCCGTACTGATAGTAATGCATATTTTTGCTTGTCATGTTTTTGGTGTACTTATGTCTCGCGATATCCGAGTGATCTCCTGGAATACTAATGGGTTACGCTCCCCAGCTAAACGCATGATGGTGCTCCGTCACCTTAAAAAATTGAAGCCAGACATAGTTCTGCTACAAGAGACCCACCTCCCTCAGGAAAATGTGAAACGTTTGCGTAAGCTGTGGGTGGGCGAAGTAGTGAGTTCCCCTGCAGTGGGTCGGAAAGGGGGGGTGGCCATTCTATTCCACAATTCCCTTGATTACAGCATAGTGCACACGGAGAAGGATTCGGAGGGCCGCAGACTGCTTGTTAAGCAGTCATGTTAAGCTACATATACATAACAAACTTATCTCATTATATAATATGTACTTTCCTAACTCCTAACCTACGGCTGCATATTTTCAGGAGATCACTACCTGGATCCTTCGTGATGATAACCCTCACAAACTCATGAGGGGTGATTTCAACTCAACTATGGTGTTAAGTGAGGACAGATCGGGAGCGACAAGAAAGATGTCAGACTCTACTCCCCATCTGTCCACACCGATGTTTCAAATGGTGGAGGCGGTTAACTTTGTGGATGTATGGAGGATTTGCAACCCTCTTGGGAGAGAATATTCTCACTTTTCAGGGGTACACAAATCCTTTGCTAGACTAGACTACTTTCTAGCATCTGAGTCTGTGGATACACTGATAGATGAGGCACGGCTAATGACCATAGTAATCTCAGATCATGCCCCAATCCTCCTACAACTACGTCCGACCATATTGAGAGGGGACGTGTTTACATGGCGCTTCCCCTCGCATCTTTACAATGACACCTCTTTTCGATCCATGCTGGCGCAAGATTGGCAGGAATATCAGTTGGGCAACAAGGATCACATGGATAATCCTAATCTTTTCTGGGAAGCAGCGAAGGCTGTTCTCTGGGGCAGTATAATATCATATGTTGGGGCAAAAAAGAAGCACGCAAAAGCCCAGTTCATAGCGGCCAGTCTATCCTTGCGCCAAGCCCATTTGAGATACTCATCATGCCCCTCAGTGGAGCATAGTGACCTCTGGCCCAAAGCCAAAAAGAACTTTGAATGGTGGATGGCTCAACAGCAGGCCTTTTATCAATCCCATTCACAGTTACATTTTCACAGGGCTTGGAACAAACCAGGAAAATTGATGGCCAACCTAACTAAACCACAATATACCAAGGCATACATAAGTGGCCTGTGCTTAGACTTGGGAGTAATTTCCACAGACCCTAAACAAATTAATTCCACCCTAGAAAAGTTTTACGCCAAGCTGTACTCAGCTTCCCCAGTGGATATGGCTTTGGGAGATACATTCCTGTCATCAGTGCCCCTCCCCAAAATAGCGGAAGCTGATCTCATAGACCTTAATTCATATATTTCACCTGACGAAATATTAGGGGCCCTTAAATCGGCGGCAAATGGCAAATCCCGAATTCTATAAAATTCTGAAAGAGGAGATAACACCTACTCTACATGGAGTTTTCAACTCTATATGGCGAGGAGGGGCCTATCTGCAAACGGGTCAAGAGGCATATATTAAAGTGATTCCAAAGAAAGACAGAGACCCCACTCTCCCAGACTCTTATCGCCCAATCTCTCTCATAAATACAGACGCCAAACTACTGTCCAAAATCATAGCGGACAGACTTGCCAGGATTTTGCCGAAGCTAATATCCCCTGCCCAGGTGGGCTTCATTAAGGGCCGCTCGGCTGTAGCCAATATCCGCAAAGTACTGGCTGCTCTGGTATACGCTAAAAGCTTAGCTTTGATCTTGATCGATGCCGAGAAGGCTTTCGATAGCATCCAATCCACATGGCTACTCAGAGTACTGGAGAAGATGGGGTTTTCTGGACACTTTAAGTCCTTTATCACTACACTATATACCTCCTCATGTATATTCTTTTGGTGATTCCGCGCTGGATCAGTGAAGTGTATATGATCTAAATGTGATTACTACGTGCTAAGAAGAATAATTTGAAGGCTGCAGCAAAACTGACCTTCAAGTCATATACTATGACATTTTAAATATGCCACGCCCACAAAAAATGTGTCAGTGTAAAAATGAACTGTGATTGGATCGTGAACCACACAAATGTGAAATGAATATATTATCCATACATATAAAATCCCTTCATGACAAAGCATATAGATATAAAAAACTATATATATATAAAGAATTAATATGTAAATGTTGTAAAATATATAAAATATAATAAACATTCAACAATTATGAATTTTGTGTCATTTTTAGTTCTTTCTTAGAAAACCGTGATGCCCTGGATCATTAATCCCACATGGTCTGTGAAACAATTCAATATTGGTGACAACCACCGTGAACAAGTATTGGTAATCGATGAGATGTGTTCATAAAAAATATAAAATATAATCAAAAAGAAAGTTCCGTGGATTTGTGTTGGGGATATGGGTCAGTGCCACACGTCTCCCCTCAAAGGGTGCACTCACCGTTAAGTAGTGGCTGTGGTAAGCAGCCGGAAGCGTTCAGACAAAGGCTCCTGCAGCCGCAGCATCCATCCACTATCTCGCTCCGGTCTGTGGTCGGTGGGTGATGTTTCTCCACGAACATCGTGGAGAAACATCATATACGAACATTCCGTTAAAAATCATTGGTTAAAAATATAAAAAAATGATAATTGTTAAAACAGTATTAAAAATGTGAATCTGCCTTTGACTTAAAACTATATCAATTAATTATAGTTATTTTTAACACTATAAGACCGCGGTGTGAGGGGAGACTTCACAACATTCCTAAGGATGAGTGACTTATAAATTATGTGATCTAATGACTTGATCTTAGTGACCTAAATGAATGTAACAAATAGAAGTGGCTAAGATGTAACTACTGCATCTATTAAGTGTATTTAATCTGGTAGTTGGAAACCGATATTTAATTAACACCATATAATGGTTAAAAACTAACAATTAGTTATAAGGAGGAGGATATTAAGTTGCAGTCATTATAGTATCTATAGATAGCTGATGGATTTCATAAATGAGGCAACAATGTTCTATATTTAATGACCATTTAACAGTAATGGTGTCTATAACTGATGTATATAGATGGCCACTTTGATCTAGTGATCTTTAATTAGACCGACATACTATTCCCGAACCAATACAGTAAATCCACACACTGTACAACGGAGGAGGAAGGCAATTATTTTATAACATGACTTCACCATTTTTGTCTGAAGGTTTTATTCCCCAAAAACAAAAAATAATATCTCATGTGTGTAATTATTTTAGCTGTACATGATATTGCCAGCATCACGATAGGCTGTAGTGCTATTCCTTGCACCATGTATACCCCTTCTGTCTCTTTGATTTGTAAGGAAGGTATTGTTATTTACTATACCAGTGAATTATATATTTATTTTGCAATACGTCCAGGTGTCTCTAATGTGTATCATTTAAAAGGGGCCACAATCTAACTGACTCCAGTAATCCACTGATTATCCACCCCTAACCTACTGAAGTGTCCAAATATATATCCTTGGAGTTGATGCGTGATTGGTTTATTCCAATTATATGATTGAATAGTGTGATACTTTATCTATTACTTAAAAAGCAATTTAAATCGAACTCTATATTGAGTCCTTTAGGTGTCAAAGTATCTAGCAAATAAATCCATTTGGATTCGTTTTGGGAGATCTTGCGGGTTAGATTTGTACCCCTCCAATGTCTTTCCACTCGGTCTATCCCTACTACTTTAAGCAATTTCGGATCTCTATTGTGAAAAATCCTGAAATGGCGTGAGAGGCTGTGTTTATTGAATCCTTTTTTGATGTTATTCACATGTTCCTCTAATCTTTTTTTGAGAAATCTTGTCGTTCGACCTACATATTGCAGTCCGCAAGGGCAACTTAGTAGGTATGTAACGTGTTTGCTGTTACAAGAAATACATTTTTTTATTTTATATTCTCTATTAGTTACATTTGATTTAAACAAACTAATCTTTTTTCTTGCTGAAATCGTTCTGCAGCAGACACAATTCCGACAGGGATAGAATCCTATTCCATTGAATAAGGACATTTTTGGTTTGGGTGGATCCAGGACATTAATAGCAACTTTAGTTCTTAAGTTTGGTGCCTTCCGATATATGATCTTTGGTTTGTTTGGTAACAACGGTCCCAAGGTTTTAAGAATATGCCAATGTTTTCTGAAATTTTTTTCAAGTTGCTTATATTGTACTGAGTAATCCGTAATGAATGTGACTTCAGGGGTGTTATTCCGTTTAGATGGAGGTCACTCATCCTTAGGAATGTTGTGAAGTCTCCCCTCACACCGCGGTCTTATAGTGTTAAAAATAACTATAATTAATTGATATAGTTTTAAGTCAAAGGCAGATTCACATTTTTTATACTGTTTTAACAATTATCATTTTTTAATATTTTTAACCAATGATTTTTAACGGAATGTTCGTATAGGTATCATTATGAGACACTTCAGTGAATATAACTTTACACACATGTATTTAATGATGCTTATCTATCCGATGTATATTCCCCTGCGTTGCACTGGGCGGTAAGTGAATGATTGATTGCGAGATATAAATAGAAATTTTGGTATGACGTGTTAGACCTGCACAACCCCCTGAAGACATCAAGACGACGAAAAGCGTAGGGGCCGGCCTATCTACACGCCATACCGAATACAAGATTCCGTTTGCTGCTTTTTATTTGCCGAATGTTCGTTGGTTTTTCGTTTTTTACAATTTTAAATAAAGCCCCTTTGTTGAAAAAACTATGCAATGAAAGGCTCCTTTCTTCCATGAACGTGGAGAAACATCACCCACCGACCACAGACCGGAGCGAGATAGTGGATGGATGCTGCGGCTGCAGGAGCCTTTGTCTGAACGCTTCCAGCTGCTTACCACAGCCACTACTTAACGGTAAATGCACCCTTTGAGGGGAGACGTGTGGCACTGACCCATATCCCCAACACAAATCCACGGAACTTTCTTTTTGATTATATTTTATATTTTTTATGAACACATCTCATCGATTACCAATACTTTTTCACGGTGGTTGTCACCAATATTGAATTGTTTCACAGACCGTGTGGGATTAATGATCCAGGGCATCACGGTTTTCTAAGAAAGAACTAAAAATGACACAAAATTCATAATTGTTGAATGTTTATTATATTTTATATATTTTACAACATTTACATATTAATTCTTTATATAGTTTTTATATCTATATGCTTTGTCATGAAGGGATTTTATATGTATGGATGATATTAATTTCACATTTGTGTGGTTCACGATCCAATCAGAGTTCATTTTTACACCGACATATTTTTTGGGGGCGCGGCATTTTTAAAATGTCATACCTCCTCATGTGCCCGAATACTTACCCCAGGCCACATATCTCAGAGTTTCCCATTGAACAAAGGCACATGACAGTGATGCACCCTGTCTCCACTATTGTTTAATTTATCATTAGAACCATTGTCCCTATTTTTCCAAAATACATCACAACTCTCTGGCATCCCCTTCATCACCCAACATTTGAAAATTATGCTATTTGCGGATGATATAATTCTATTCTCCTCCAATCCATCAAAAGATCTTCCCCTGATTCAGGACGTCTTTACTCATTTCCAAAAATTCTCCGGCTTAGCCATCAACGTCTCCAAATCGGAAGTCCTCCCACTTACCTCATCAGAGTCTCTCTCCCTAATACCACTAACAACCTTTCAAGTAGCCAACCAATCTATCAAATATCTGGGGCTACGAATTGGTAAAACCCCGCCTTCCTTATACAACCTGAATTACCCTCCCCTTATCCAAAAAAATACAAAAATAGCTACATGCATACAAAGATCTTCCACTCTCGTTATTCGGTAGGATACACCTAATTAAAATGATCCCCTTTGCCAGACTCCTTTACCCATTGCAGACGCTCCATGTTTTGCTGAAACACAAAGATGTGAATGCAGTCAATAAAGCTTTCCTAACTTTCATCTGGCAGGGGAAAAAAGCGAGAATATCTCTTTAAAAACTCAGTCTACCAAAACCTGAAGGGGGCATGGCTTTTCCAAACCTTAGGCTTTATAAACTGAGCTGCCTCATAAGACACTCAATAGATTGGATTAGTTCTACGTCCCAATATTCCAACTACCTTTTGGAGACGGAGATGGTATATCCCTGGAGACTTCCATTCCTCCTACACTGCCCTTTCTCAGCCCTACCCACCCTCATCCGCTCTAACATACTCCTCAGAGACACGATCATTGCCTGGAGGGAAACACACAAGCTACTGAAGATGAACCCTTACTTTTCCAAACACTTACAGCTTAGGGGAAACCCTTCCTTCCAACAGGGAGAGGGCTATGACACTTTCACCAGATGGGAAGCTAAGGGGGTATCACACTTCAACGACTTTGTAAATGCGTCCACCACCAAGATACTTACTTTCTCGGAATTCCAAAAACTACACCACATCCCTGCGAAAGATTTTCTACATTTCATGCAAACCACTGCTCACATTAAAAGGCTAAGCCCTAATTTCTCCCAAATACTAAATAACTCGCCTCTTGATAGAATCGCCTCCACGGGCACTAGCTCCATTTCATCGATATATACCTACCTGCGACAGGCCGCTCTGCCTCCTTAACGCAATCCAATCTTGCCAAATGGGACAAAGATGTTCCAACAGATGACGTTGAGAAAATTCTGTAGGGCTACCGCTCGACATGTAAGCTGGTATATGAACAATGGACAGGGGTATGAAAAATGGAGGGAAACTCAATATAAGATAGTACATAGAGCCTATTATGCTTTCCAAATGAAAAGTAAATGATTGCATAATGTGCTTTATCTCGATCACTGTCCTAAATGTAAACTGCAGGCAGCTTCCATGTTTAACTGTTTATGGGAATGTTCCCTTATTCACCGTTACTGGGAGAAAGTCATACAATTTGTAACATAAGTGGTAGGACAGAAACTACCACTTGAGGTCCTTTTGCTTCTATTCAACTACTGGGACCCCTCATTGCCTATTCCAAGCAATCTCAGTCGTCCAGACAGACAATGGGTAAGCATTTCTCTGTTGGTGGCTAGACGCTGCATTCTTCGGGAATGGTTATCACCTACTCCTCCTACATTAAAGAGGTTAAAAACCGACTTACTCTATCTGTTTCACTTGGAATGGCTAGATGCTGCCTTGAATACCCAAAATGAGAAGGGGGTAACAACTTTCTACACCAGGTGGACCTCTTATATGGCCTTCACGTTCTCCCCTTCCGAGAAGGAAAAGCTGCTATCCCCGTTCGCATTCTCAAAATGTTACCTTCTGGACAGATTGCAGGGTGGGCAATGAGGGGTAATTGATGAACAAGTACATGAACCTTGTAGGACATGGATAGGGCTGCCTTACATAATGGACATATGACTATTAGCAGCCTTAGTAGAAATCTGACCTATCCTATTCTAGTATATTTTATTGTATATTTTATCTTTTTGATGGTACTATGACATAATTTTCCCCACCAACAATCGAGGGCATGAGGAAGGTCAAACAATACTCATTTTCGTGGGCATACTTTGGAGTATGTTTATGTTTTTGTTTTAGTTTGCTGGCTTTATTTTTGTTTGTGTAGTATACTGATACTATGGCTAGTGTATATTTCGCTACTCTATGTAAGTGTATATCCTGAATATAGTCGATATTGAGTCATGTTGTCACCAATTCAATGTTTATCAGGATGAGGTTACGAGTCGATGCACATTCTAGAATATGTTTTATCGCCCATACTACATGATCATTGTTACTATTGCATGTGCATTTCTGTACCACTGTAACACTGTATTTTTATTTTTTACTTCCAAAATAAAAAAGTAAAAAAAAAAAAAAAAAAGAAAGTGGTTAGAGACAGAGTGATCTTTACAACCTCGTTTGATGTTATAAACATGTTCTTTAACTCTGGTGCCTAATTTTCTCGTGGTGCGACCAATATATTGCAACCCACACGGACAATGTAAACCATAGATCACACCCTCTGTGTCACAGGATATGAAATCTCTAATGTCTACTTGAATGTTAGTAGCATTCGGCTGAAAAAGTTTTCCTGCGTTTCATATTATTGGGAACATTTTTACATGCATGGCAACGCCTGCATGAATAAAAACCTACCGCATCAAGGAAGGTTACCAGATTTCTGTTCTTAGGAGTATCCACAACACCTCTTGCTATAATATCCTTAATGGCATGGGCTTTCCTATATAGACAAATTTCGGTTTGGGTGGTAATACTTTTCTTAATGCTTCATCTAATAATAAGATCTTCCAATGCCTGGCTATAATCCTCTCAATAGCTTTAAAATATGCATTAAAATCCAAAAAAAGAGCGATAGGCGGTTCTTTCCTAACACTATCAGTCTTACCAGTAATTAAAGTGTGTCTATCTATATCTGCTAACTTACATATCTCTTTTTCCACAAAGCTCTCCTGGTAGACTTTATGCACAAATCTATTTTTTTAATATATCTGCTTGTCTTCTAAAATCATTATAACTATGACAATTCCTCCTAACCCGCATGATCTGGCCTCTAGGTCGGGTTGCAGCATTGTGTTTCGCTGAAAAATAGTAGAGCATTCTCTACTTATTTTTCAATGCAATGGACAGCACCACAATGGAACGCACCTGCTTCACACCAGTTAATTTTTCATTGCCCTTGCGTTAACATCCGTTGAAAAATGGATCATAACGCAATGCAATGGATTCGATGTGAATGGGGTCTGAGCATAAGAGAAAGTAATATGGAAGCGCAAGTGAAGGGATTCTGAGTTGTTTCTGATATGAGGATCAAAGGGTCTTTTTTAACCAGTTGAAGTCCGCAGTGTTTAAACCCCCTTCCCATCAGGCCATTTTTCAGTATTCAGCGCTGCAATACTTTGACATTTATTTTGTCATGCAACGCTGTACTGAAATTAATTTTATACCATTTTTTAGGGACAAATAGAGCTTTCTTTTGGTGGTATTTAATCACCACTGCGGTTTTTATTTTTTACTATATTAAGGAAAAATTACCGAATTTAAAAAAAAAAAAAAAATGTTTCCCCTATATTAAATGATAAAACATTTATTATTACTAGGGTTGCACAGATACCAAGTACAGTACTTGGTACAAGTACGAGTACATGTACCGATACTTTTGAGCTCCAAGACTAGACTAGAGAAAAATTCAAAAATTAGGAGGCAGCTGTCATTTGTAAGGAGCACACGGAGCTCCTGGGATTTGTACATCTCTGTTTTAATGTGTGATTTTGTTTTTATAGATATAAATAAAGGGATGCACAGATACCAGTTTTGCGAGTACTGGTACTTGCCGAGTATTTACAAGTACGAGTACTGATACATTTTTGTTTATTGCCATGTGACAGTTTTTCTAAAACAATACAGACTAATGATTTCAGGACAGTGGTGGAGTGCCAGAGCCAGGTAACAGCTGCAACCGCTGCAACTCTGGTAGTTCTCATGAAAATGCCAAGTATCTGCACTGGTACTCGAAAAGTATCTGTGCATCCCTAATTATTACCCATTTTTTTGGTAAAATATAAAAGATGGGGTCACGTCGGGTAAAAAGACACCAAACATGTCAAGCCTTAAATTGCATGCGCGTGCGAAGCCTCAAAAAACTATAATACCCAAAATTGGCCATAGACGACGCTTTAAAAGCTTTTACCGCTCATCAGTTTAGTGTTATCAGTGATTGATGGCCCTAAAATGATTGCTCTCACTGCGACGTTCGCGGCGATATGTAACGTGTGT
Source organism: Nanorana parkeri (assembly GCF_000935625.1). NCBI lineage: Eukaryota > Metazoa > Chordata > Amphibia > Anura > Dicroglossidae > Nanorana > Nanorana parkeri. Next base: position 38,368 of record NW_017307859.1, read on the forward strand.
AGCGCGTATTTACGTTTGTATATGTGTGTAAACGTGGGGGTGGAGAACTTAAACATTTTGGGGTTTTTTTTGTAACTTTTTTTATATGTGACTTTTTTTTTTAACTCTTTTTTTATGTTTTTTTACACTTAATGTCATTGCGTCAGGATAACAATCCCCCTATATAATAGCAAAGGTACACTGACAGGTCCTCTTTATGGCGACATTAGGTGTCTAAGACCCCTAATGTCCCTGGGGACCCCAAAAGAAGCTGATGAAGCAGAGATCTGCAGAGATGGGGCAGCGGATCCCGGGGTTGAAGGTGAGGGTAACGGCTCTTTACATTGGATGGTTTTTTTTCTGCCCGTGCGCGCGCTAGGGGGCGCGCACAAGCAGAAAAAAATGCTGTCTTAAGACGGCAACCCGCCAATGCGATTGTGCCGTCCGTCTGTTTTTTTGCAACGGGCGGATGGCAACTGGTTAAAGTAGTATTAAATGCTCATTTTTTTTCAATAATTAATCCAGATCAAACAAATATAAATTGGCCATAAGTATTTCTTTACATTTTTGCACAAGCACTTAGTCATCATATTTATGAACAGCTGGCTCCAATTCTCTAAGGTCAGGTTCCCTGAACTTCCTGTCCAGTACAAGATCACAAGGGACAGCACATTCTCCAGAAGCTGTACATCTACTAGCTTGTAGGAGGAAGAAAAGAGGAGAAGGGGATTGGGGTAGGAGTGGCTTGCCTTGCTGTGCCTGTGTGTTTGTGCAGACCCACACAGCTTACTAGCTTGCACAAGGGTGGCACCACAGGACCGTGCAAGGGAAAGGAACCATCCTAAAACAGGAAATCAGGGCCATTGCTCAGCAGACCAGCTGATTCTGCACAAACCTAAAACCTTTCAACATCAAGGAGCAGCACCCATTGTAAGCTATTTTAATCACCATTTGAAATACTTGAAAAACATTTTAACTTTAATATCACTTTTATTCTATGTTAATTTAGTAAATGGGAAGTGTTATTGCCCTGCCCGGTGTGTCTAATCAGGATCCACTTGTTACATGCACATATACAGTACATATACACTGAGTGGCCAGATTATTATGACCACCTGACGTTTGTACGCAAATTGGCTATAATTTCGAGCTGAAGTTGTTTGAGGGCCAGACCATTATAAATAGGGAAGCAGGTTGTTTACCACGACAGTAGAAGTGATTTTTTTCTGAAGATATGAGTAAACAACGCGATTTAACAGCCTTTGAACGTGGGATGATTGTTGGCGCTCTGAGCCATGGAGCGAGTATCAGCAAAACAGCAGAATTTGTTAAATTTTCAAGAACAGCTGTTGTTAAAGTGTTTAAAGACTGGACTGTCAGCCGAAAATCTGGGTCTGAACGTGCGAATTGTGGCCGTCAGCGACTAGTCAATGTTAGGGCAGAACGGAGAGTGGCAAGACTGGTACAAGACAACAGAAGGGCAACAGGGCAGTGTAAGAATCCTCGCATCACCTTTCAACATCTTGTGGAGTCACAAGGCGGCCCAACGAGGTCATCTCGTGGCCCAATGAAGTACTGATGGGGTGGTCATAATAATCTGGCCACACAGTGTATACACACAGGAATTATTCATATTTTTTTGCATTAGCTTCTCTGTAAGGGCACCTATGAATGTTCTAACAAGGCCAGGATAACACTAAACTTAAACATTCTCAGTGGAAAACTCTTTGGAGAGCATTCATTCAGGTCCAACAGGTAGGAATATTTGTCAGGCCTGTGCATATTAGCCAGGCATGATTTCATATAAATGTAGGTATTGAATTGAATCTGATATACATATTGGCCTTTAATAAGGTAACTGACCAAACTATATTTAACAGCTCAAGGTTTTAAAACACCTGGATCTATTTAAGCAAGTAAGACTGGTAATTTGCGAGGTGGGTCCTCCATGAATATTTGTTTTTTCAGCACATCCCACAGATGCTCGATTGGATTGAGATATGAAGGATTTGGAGGCCAAGTCAATGCCTCCAACTAATTTTTGTGTTCCTCAAACCATTCTTGAACCATTTTTGCAGTGTGGCAGGGCACATTATCCTGCTGAAAGAGGCCACTGCCATCAGATAATACTGGTTCCACAAAGGGGTCTACTTGGTTAGCAACAATTTTCAGGTAGGTGGTACGTTTCAAAGTAACATCCACATGAATGGCAGGACCCAAAGTTTCCCTGAAGAACATTGCCTCAAGCATCACACTGCCTCCGCCGGATTGCCCTTTTACCATAGTGCATCCTGGTTCCCATAGTGCATCCAGGTAAGCAACACAAACACCTGGCCATCCACATGATGTAAATAAAAACTTGATGTATCAGACTAGGCCACCTTCTTCCATTGCTCTGTGGTCCAGTTCCTTGGACCACTTTTGGTAGGTCCTGACCACTGCAGACTGGGAAATCACAAAAGAACTGCAGTTTTGAACTTGCATTGATCCAGTCGTCTTGCCATCACAATTTGGTCCTTGTCAAAGTTGCTTAAACCACTGTGCTTGCCCTTTTTATTCTGCTTCCAACACTCAATTTCAGGGACAAAATGTTGACTTACTGCCTAATATGTGCTACCCTCTTCCAGGTGCCACTGTAACGAGATAACCAATGTTATTCACTTCACCTCTCAGTGATCATAATGTTACAGCTGATCCGTTTATACAGTATGTGCTAAACAAGCAGCAGTATGACAGATATTAGGGCTAGGGCTGTTTAAAGTATAACCAAAGTCTAAAAAAATTGCAAGGTGGTAGAGGTTTTTGGTAGAAGATATTATGTCTTCTGCCTAAAGTAAATCTTTTAGCATCTTGTAGCATTTTTTTTGTGTGTGTATGTATGTACACTGCTTGTGGAGTATGTGCAGTGTAATGTACTTCTCTCTGTCCACTTTTGGCATCTGTATGATGCAGATAATGAAACCGGGTGCCAGGATAATATAACTTTAGCACATATGTCGGAGTTACATGATCACTGGCCTCCCAATGGCTGAAGGGAGAGGACATCAGAAGCAGATGAAGCTGCAGAGGTGATGACGATTGCAGCAAGCATGAAACTTGCTTATTATGGCAAGAACTCCTGTGCTCCTCCCCACAAAGGTTAGTTCTGCTTTATGGCTCCTGTAACCAAAATGAATGGCACCACAACATAGTAACCTGTTACACACATTATCACAACGCAGAAGTTTCAATCCCACCTTACCTTTTCTGTCTACACAGTAAACATATAAAATATATTATTAACCCAAACATTCTGCTTCCATCTATGGCTAACAAGGTACAACACTGCGATTTACAATAAAAAATGTTGTTTCGTCGGATGACGTGTTAACTAGGATTCGGTGCTAGGATTCGTGCCTACACAGGCAAGGTGCATTTTTGCGCCCCCCTCCCCGACCCCCTGTAAAAACAGGGCATTTTGACAAGTACTTGTACTTGTCAAAATGCCCCGATGTTTGCGCTATGTATTTTTTTTCACTTACCTTCGGTGCGGGAGAGCAGCGGCAGGTCAGCGCTGGTCCAGTGGGAGACCCGCACCGAAGGTAAGTGACAAAAAAAAAAACATAGCGCAAATATCGGGGCATTTTGACAAGTACTTGTCAAAATGTCATGTTTTTTCCGCCCTCACCCTGCAGCGCCGTAAGGCGGCCGCCTGACTTGCCTTGCGGTAGCGCCGGGCCTGCGTGTTAATGAAAACAAAGCTGTGATATTTTAGAAAAACCCATAAATAACTAAATATATAAAGATATTTGTCACTTATTAAATGACACAGACATTCCTTGTTTCATTTAGAGTTTTAAGTTATTGGAGGCTAGTACTCCACAATACTATGTTTGCAAAAACATAAAATCAGAAATAAATAAGTAGATTATATTTTCTCAAATTAAATCACCCACCATATTGTGCCAATGTCTTAGTTTATTTGTATGATATTGACATTTAAAAGACATATTTTTTGTGCTTTTCAAAACACCAAAATTGCAAACATCCCTCTATTAGTTTACCTTGTTTCTTGGGTGTTCTTGTGAAAGTTCCTTTTACAATTTTGCAGTGTGAGTTATCACCACCACACACTCCACACTTATCTTCTCTTTTGGTTGAGCCAATAATTTTGTCACAACCAACTTTCTGAAACCAAAGCAGAAATGTGTAATTTGGAAACTATGCAGTACATTTGCAGGATTACATTATTACACTAGAATATAGATAGGTAAATATGTAAAAACTGGATCGAGCATCTGTTCATTGTATTAGTTCCCTGATCTCTAGACATTTAAATATATATGTGTAGCAGACAATCAAATATACAGTACATTTCAGTCATTCCAATATCCATTAGTTTGTTGACATGGCTGTAATATGCATCTGTAGAATGCAGAAATCTGCAGAAATAACAACTGTTATTTGCTTTATTTTATATATCTTTCATTTTGTGTACATGTATGAAGTGCTATGTGCCTTCCTCAACTGGTTTTCTCTCAAATGTATTTAGTATTTTTTTAGAGTTTATTTAAACTGGTACTTTTTTTATCATTCTAAATATTTGTATACCACCTTTATTTTACAAAGAAACATTTAAAACTGGGTGCTTCCATGACATTCGGTTTGCATTGTATGCTTGGTAAAGCGGACATTCACCATCTTTTTTGCACATTCTTTAATCCTACTTTTTATCCCCTCTAACATAGTTGCATAATATTTCTTTTTTTTTTCCTTTTCTATAAATACCCTTTCTGCTGTTCATATCCCTGCACATCTGCCTTTTTCACTTAGGTTAGAATGATGTAGCCTGTACTGCCTGCAGACTTATGGGATATCAGTTATACAGTATATCACTGGAGTCTTCAGGCATCTTTTTTTATTCTTGAGATTTCCTTCCAAGCAAACAAGAAAATTCCTGGGTAATGCTGAGTGTGCGGGCACAGGATCTTCCATCACATCATCATGGGGAGTGGTAAAAAAAATTCCAGGAAGTATGGAGGGAGATAATCCCCTGCTATTATAGCAAATGGCTGCCGGTACAGTATATGAGCAGTACATATAAAAACAATAGTGTACATGAAACTGAAAGCATGCAGTCCACAAAAAATATCATGATAACATTTTCTATGTCACAGCAGTTTTAATGATGCCTTTATTTTATTTCTGATGATTCAGACGAAGTTCCTGTTAGTATATATATATGTCTAGTTCACACTATGGGGTCTATTCACTAAGCTGCCGTAGGCAGCCGAGTGAATGACCAACATAAAGCAAAGTGAGTTGAACGCTGTTCGGCTATTCACTTCAGGCTGGTATGGCTGATATCAGCCGTACATTGGGTGGCTTCACGTGGCTTCGGGTATGCAGAACATGCTCAGCATGTTCGGCCGACCCGAAGTGCAGGAGGAGTTCGACTCAGCCGATCCAACATATTGATCGGCTAAGCCGAACATCCGGCAGGCAACTCGATGATGCCGAACAGCAGTGATTGAATAGCCAAATGCCGCTGAGCGGCATTCGGCTCGGCTGAATCGTCCGAAGCTAGGGCTAGATCCAGTGGCGGAACTACCGCCGGTGCAGGCGGTGCGGACGCACCAGGGCCTAAAAGAGATTGGAGGACTCTGTGCCCTCAATCTCTTTTTATGCAACCAGTTATAAATGAACAGGAATCCTCTATACTGAGTGCTCCTGTTAATTCATAACTTGAGGACATAGTATGTTTACTATATCCGCAATCATGATTGAACAGGAGGTGATGTAGATCACTTCCCATTCATTCATAATTGAGTATATAGTAAACATACTATGTTCTCATTTACAAACACTCAGTGATCACTGATCACTGAGTGTTTGTACCGCTCTCTTTCCTGACAGCTGTCACAGCAGGCTGAGCGAGCAGAGCTCAGCCTGCTGTGACAGCGTTGGCTGTCTCCGTCCACACTGTTCTCCTGATCTGTGACAGGAGGCTGAGCGATGCGGGAAGGAGAGACGCCGGACGCTCACAGCGCAGAGACACAGAGCAGCGCCCAGCGGGGAGGGGAGAAAGAACGGATGCACCGCTATATTCTATCATCCCCACACAGCTACCTCCTCATGTATCATTTCCCCCTCCTCTTTCAGACTGTAAGCTCTCAGGGGCAGGGCCCTCCTTACCATCCTGTCTTGAATTGTATTGTAATTGTAATGTCTTCCTTACATTGTAAAGCTCTGCACAAACTGTTGGCGCTATATAAATACTATGTAATAATAATAATATCGGCCAGAAAATTGCACTTTTGACATTTTGACAAAAGTGCCATTTTCGGCCGATATGTTTCGGTGGGCGATATATCGGTGCATCCCTACTTTTAATTGCACTGTACATATTTTACCTTTTTTTATTCTTAATAGGTAACATTGCATATAGAAGCATAATGACATTTGTCACATAATTGACGATCAGAGGTTTTGAGACTGGACAGAGGTATATATTATAACAATACAGAGGTATTAACTTCATATGTCATAGTTATCAGTAAGGAGATAATTAACTAATGACATTGGGTATGCATACATGTTAAAGTGTATTGAAGTGTTTGCTTTCATGCTTGTTCCTTTTGTCGTATAGCATCTCATTATGCATCGTACACGTTAAGTTGGGTATACACGGTTAGAATTTTGAATGATCGAAATAGATTTTGGAACATTCATTCAACTTTCCAATCATTGATGCGGTGAAACCGGTTATCGATTTTGACTGTAGTGATGAAAAAAATTCAAAGCACCATGTTGGACATTTTCAAACGAAAATTGAACGGTGAATGTGGTTTTCGTTCGGAAAACCCCTTTTCATTCCAATATTGAATGTTAAATAAAAATGAAAAACAAATGAAATTTTAAATGACAATCACTAAGCCTCTGATGGTATTATCAAACGCTTTGACAGGATTTTTCGTAGGAACGTCCATGTGAAAATCTACCCGGGTATACCCTACTTTACCTGGAGGTTCAGTTAATCACACATTTTCATTTTTAAGAATTAGGTTATGCTATATATTTCCAGTTCCCAACATATCACTTCCCATAGTATCACAGTGCTCTGCCCACACAGGAGTTGTTTAACATAACAATGGGCACAAATGTCTATCAGCCTCCTGGCTATTTGTCTCACAACTGTATCTATTCTTCTTTAAAACAAAGCTGCCTCAGTCTCAGCCTCAGCTGAAATGGCTCCATCAATCACCAGACTGGACTTTTTTTTCTGCTTTCATGCAGACTGTTATTTACTTAGCTCAAACTTCCTGGTCTGTTCTCTGTTCAGATGGGGAGCTGAGCCCTAGTGACTGTAGTAGCCATAGTGACAGCCAAAGCATGAGAAAGGTCGGAGCTAGGGATGGCCCGCCGGTTCGATTCGAACACGAGTTCGAATCGAACATTGGCTGTTCAAGCGCTACTATGGGATGTTCGCGGTCTGTTCTGTTTTTATTATTATTTCTATTTATTTTTTTAATATTCCGTCGTCGTGGACAACGATGGACGCCGTGATTGACCCTGGATTACATCAGTGGATCCATTTTTGGTGTTTTTTTTAATAAAAGACTTGTCAAAAACATGTGTTTTGTTTTTTTTTCAATTAAAGGATTTTATCAAAAGTCTGGACTTTTTAATAACTATTTGATTTAACCCTTTAGTGACTGGGTAGGGGTACAAGTACCCCTTACTCATTCACAGGGGATGGGGGCGGCATCTGGGGGTACCCCGATGCAAATAAGCCACCTTGCCCGCAGACGAGGGGACGAGGCCCATGTCCCCATCGGCACGGGGACACCCTCCCAGTGCCGAGGGCATGTGGGTGGATGTGGGAGGGAGGGGGGGTGCTCGCTTGTCCCCCCCCTTTCCAGGGGGGTCCTTCCTCACTATTCCTACCAGACCTTAAGGGCCTAGTATGACTTTGAGGGGGAACCCCGAACACTTTTTTTTTTTTACACATGGTCCCTTCCTAAATACTTCTACCAGACCTTAAGGGTATGGTATGACCTTTAGGAGGAACCGTTTTTTTTATGATCCTTCCTAACATTTCTACCAGACCTGAAGGGTCTGGTATTGTTTGGGAGGGGGGAACTGCACACTTTAAGAGTTAAAAAAAAAAACTTTTTTTTTAGAAATGTCAGTTTTGCTGCAGCAGGTTCTATAAATCCTACAGATCCGCCACTCGCAAGGCAGGTTAAGGAGACCCCCCAGGCACAATATTTGAAGGAATTTTTCATTTTTATTCTTACCCTTTAGGTGATGTTAAGATCACTGTTCCTTTAAAAACTTTTTTTGTTGTTTCTTTTTTCATTGATAACTGTCCCCCAGAGCAGTACCCTGACCCCATTACACCTTTTATGGCCAATAACTTGCATATAAGCACTCTTAAAAGGGGACAACCATTTTCGAACGTACGACCCCCATTGACTTGCATTAGGTTCGAGTTCGTATTCGAACTTTTCGGCCGTTGTTCGGGGATGTTCGGCTCATCGCTAGTCGGAGCCAGCCGGGATCACACGGTTCGCTCAGCCCAGTTGTAATGACAGCTCAGTGTCCCCAAATGACCTGGGCATGCTGATTTGTCATTAGATAACAACTGGGAGGAGCCGGTCGACATCCTGCCAGCTCCACCCAGTTTTTTTTTTGCCCGAGACCTGCTAGAAGACTCTGGCAGGTGCTGGCCAATAGTAAACAGTTGGGTGGAGCTAGTGGTGATGTCACCGCTAGCTCCACCCAATTGTTTATATTTTGCCAGCATCTGTCAAATTCTTCATTCTGCGTCGGGAGTTTTTTGACGGGTGCGGTCGGGTCAGCATGCATCGTATTATTATTATTTATTTTTTAAATGTTTTATTTCAACAAGTCACCGCCGTCGTGGACAACGCTGGACGTCATGATTGACCCCGGGTGGGCCAATTTGGGG
>NW_017307859.1:47336-74356 GCF_000935625.1 Nanorana parkeri
GGGGGGGGGTGGTATGTCAACAACAACTTGTCTTTATTGATTGATTGATTTATTTTTCAATTGAATGGAATTTTTCTAAAGTCTGACGAGCCGCACAGTAACTCACAGGTTAATTCAGTATTGAGGTTCAGGTTGGGGACCCACTATTACACTCTATAGTGAGGGAGAGTGAGCGTAGGTCCCATGTGCATCATACACCACCAATAACTTAGGGAGATTGCCACCTGTGTCACAGTATTTTAGTCATACCGCAGGTATCCACAATAAGGTAAAGAAGTAGTAGTTAACGAATATAACATAAGGCAACTGAAAAAACAATGCTTAGTTCAGCAAATTGTGCTCCCGGGGTCTCAGGGGATTTGTAGTCCTGTACAGAAAATAATATACTGAGGTTGCAGGCAAGTAGCGTAACTCTGATATATAATATAGCATAAGTAGGCAAATGTACCACGTAAATATATGTATCACACTGCTCACGGACAACACTCCAATGCATAAGTTACATAGATAGCGAATGCAGCATTAACCACTGAAGTAAGACAGTCCAGCAGTTTATATAAGGAAGTATAGAAGCAATTAGTCACTACGGGTTACTTGCGATTAAGTAGCACTCAAGGTAGGAGAAAACTGTCCGGTCTGAAGAGGTCTGAGGATAGGATGGAGACGGCTGATGATCCCCCACAGTCTGGCCGTGGAACCCCAGAGAGAAGGAGCCTCAATTCAGGATGGAGAGCGGTGCAGGGACGGAGGAGAGTAATTGCTCAAAGTTCCACATTACTAGAACGCCGAGCAATTAAATCTCCTGCCGTCTTATCAAGCAGAGTGGCATGAGATGGGCGGAGCTATGAGCGGCAGGCGGCGCTCGCTCCTGAGGAGAGGAGACGCTGCTGACGGGGGAGGAGCTGCTATGTCCGGCCTGACTGCAGCGAGGTAAGTCTGTGACACCTATCCATAATTCCCTGCAGAGTATGCTCCAGCAGGAAAACAAGATGGATAGTGTCACTGATGCATGGTATGAGCACCTGAAATGGCTACAGACTTTTCTGGTCTGCCTCAGAAAACCTTGCAGTCCTGGGTACCTGGTTAAGAAACACTGCACCACCAAATTGAGGATGTGTGGCAAGCATGGTACATGCGTCAACTTTCCCAGGCGTAGGGCGGAGAGAAGGTTGCTGCCATTGTCGCATACCATTGCTGGCTCAAGCTGGCATGCTGTTAACCACCTCTGGGCCTGCCTCTGCAGAGCTGACAGAATTTCGGGCCCGGTGTGGCTCCTGTCCCCTAGACAAACCAGCTCAAGCACTGCATGGCATCTTATTGCCTGACCGGTTGCATAGCCCCTTGCACACTTAGGGAGAACTGCTGGTTCACAGGGCAATTCAGCAGAAGAGGCCATTGTGGAGGATGCAAATCATCATCAGCTTTTTGGAGGTGTGGTGGCTGAATAAGCTCCAGCACGGACCCCAGTCCAGGATTCTTTCCAGCTGCAAGCAGAGTTACCCAATGTGCTGTGAAAGAAATAGAACGTCCCTGACCATGCTTGCTGGCCCACGTACCAGCGGTAATGTGGACCTTGCTGCTGACTGCCTTGTCCAACGAAGCCAAAATATTGCCTTCCACATGATGGTAGAGAGATGGAATGGCCTTATGTGAAAATAAATGGTGTTTGGGAACCTGCCACTGTGGTACAGCCCATTGTGCAAACTCACGGAAGTGGGCAGTGTCCACCAGATGGAAAGGCAGCAGTTGTGAAGCTAGCAATTTGGCCAAGCTGGTATTTAGACGCTGAGTATGTCAATGGGTGGGACAGTATTTTTTTTTTCGCTGCAGCAGTTGGGGTAGCGAAATTTGACTGGTCAAATCTACAGCTGGTGGACTGCTGGCAGATTTGGCGGAAGGATCTGCGACACCCATGGCTATACCATCATCCCTCTCAGTGGAGGTTGTTGACATGGCATGACTTATATCGGGGGTAGAGATCACAGATGAGGAGTGAGGAGAAGTTTGGACCTTTTTCTGGTGCTGTTTCCAATGGGCTGTGTGGCAGGTGGTCAGATGTCTCCCAAGCACGGGATACCCAAGTGGTTGATGTTTTTGCCACGCTTGATCCACTCAAGACAGAGATTGCAAATAGCAATGCTGCGGTCTGGTGCACATGTGCTGAAAAACTCCCAAACAGCTGAGTTCCCGGAAGTGTGCTGGGATGTCTCCCTGCATCTGTGCAGCTCTGCCGTCTGATGCAATAGCGTGGCTGCTCTTACGGCTGCCCCTGGAGGACATCCTGCTTCGTTGGGGTTGTGCCTCCGCCTCACTTTCCACCTCTGTTCTATCAGGCACCCAAGTAAAGTCAGTGACCTCAACATCATCCCCTCTGTCCTCGTCACTGGAGCCAACCTGGCAGTATGTTGCGGCTGGGGGAACATGAGTGCCAGTTTGTTGTCCATCATTGGCACACCCTCTCTCTAGCCTCATGTTACTACCTTCCTTAACCTCAGAGCCAACATCATTGTAATTTCTGCACATCCTCCAGCATGTCACTGACACTATGTTCAAACAATTCAGCTGACTCCTCCATACATGATGGTGGGGGCTACGGAAGGAGTAGCTGTGGACAAGGAGGCAGAATGGGCCAAAATATTCTGCTACATGGCTAAAAGGGCCAGCAGCTGGTTTACACATCATTAAGGACAACAACTAATTTGGTGATGCCCTGAGCAGACCATATATCAAAACCTGTCAGTTTGGCTTTCCCAGGGAGGTTGGAGTATAAGTATTATTTTTTTCGAACAGAAATCTATTAGTGGTATCAATGTTCTATTAAAAGCTATGATTACTAGCCCAGTGATAAGAGGGTTAAATCAGTGAGGATGGTGAAAAGAGAAGTAAATTCAAAATAAATACAATCAAAATAAACAATTATGTTTAAAGTAAAAAGGTAGGCCAGAAGAAGTACACAAGCGGTCTTTACCACCAGTTGTTTGTCAATGTTTTTTTTTTTATCACAAACACAAGTATCTCTGTAGTGCAATTGCATAGTATTTGAGGTTGAATAAAGACATTAGTCCATCAAGTCCAACATATTAGGATCTCATTCTAGGAGTACCTGTACCCCTGTATATTACAGTCCCTTAAGAAATCGTCCAAAAGTTTCTTGAACAATTCCACATTATTTGCTGAAATCGCTGCCTGTGGCAGTGAGTTCCAGACCCTAACTGATCTTACTGTGAATCCCTGGTTAAACTTCAAGTGTTCAAACGGCAATTTTTTAACGCCACTTAGCCCCAGGCACTTTGTTCCCAAGCCCTGTGTGAGCAAGCTCAAAATGAGTGGTGATCTAGTTTATAATACACCTGCTCAATGAGAGACACCTGAGCTCAATTAACCCCTCCCCCTAACCAGAGCACTGCAAACCTGACTTTGTTCCCAAGCCCTGTGTGAGCTACACAATTGTGTAACTACATAAAGTCACTACCAGGCATCCTACCATGTCCCTTTAAAGTGTAAGTAAACTCTAACACCAACATTCATCTGCTCCCTTTTAGTCTGTTAAAATGCATTTCAAGCAATAAAAGATCACAACAGAGACTCTAAAGTAAGTTTTCAGTCAGTTTTTAACAGCATAGAAACACCTGCTGTGTATTTACATTAGAAGGCTGAGACTTTATTGCCTTGGTTGAGGACTTAGAAACTTAATTTATTCACAATGTGTTTAGCTACAGAGGTAAAGGGGGTGTTTTTTTTTTTTAAATTGTACTACTTGATCAAAATATGTAAACACTTTAGTGTGCATAGTCTGGGCACACATTCACTTAAATATAACATTAAAAGCATTTTGTTATATCTGTTGGTTAAGTACAAAAAGATATTAGATGATCTTGCCAGAAATCAAAAACTGTCCTATGTGTTCTGCCCATGTTACTTCAAGGAGTCTAACTGGCCATCCAAGTTCTCTCAATGAACTAAAAATATCTTCACTCTATTATGGAGATGAGGAGAGAGGAAGGTTTTTAATTTAACGACTAAAATCTCACTAGAACAGTTTTGGGAAATTTGAGCATGGCTTTAGTAAGGTTATAGACCTGGCAGCGGTTATAATCTGTTTCCCCTCAGCTCCCCACAGCTAGATAGAGGTTTAATAAACAAAAATGTGTAGATGTGTGAAAGGTGCCATCATTTTGTAAGATACCTGTGGAAGGTAGAATTCGAAGAGGAGTAAGGCTGAGGTTAAGGCTAGGCTGTGTCAGTCAAGCAGATTCAGCAACAGACTGACAGTCAGGTACAAAATGAGGATCCAGGAGAGTAGTCGAGAAACCGGCCGAGGTCTAACAGGAACAGACAGTGAGGTACAAAGTCAGCAGGAAGAAGGGTAGTCAGAAAACAGGCCAAAGTCTCAACGGTATCCAGTGGTCAATTCAGCAGCAGCACACACAGGAAACAAACCCAAATAAATGGGACCAGAGCACAAGAAGTGCTCAGTATTTAAAGGCTGAGATGATTGCAGATTGACTGCGGCTGGCAAGCAGGTGAGTCCTTCTGGTGACTGAAAGTCAATGCCTCAGCACTTTTGCCCAGAAACCCAGCTTCAAATCCCCAAAGCTACAAAACAGGTGCTGGACAGACAGGCACCTGATACATATATGGTATTAAGCATGGGAAACGTGTCCCTTACCCAGGCAACTTGTTATGGGTAAGAGATAAGAGTGTTTTCTGGATATTCACAGGAGTTTGGATGTCTAGAGTGTTACATAAGTGGGTTTGAATAGCATTAATGAGGGGTATGACATATGTTAATTAGCTTCTCTGCATAGATAAGCAAAATTGTATAAATATATTCTCAATCTGAGTGTGCGATGTGAGCGGTTGCACTTTCGCTAAGCTCTCCCGGTTTTTCAATCAGGCCAAGATGGTTCCCCTTCCCCAGAACTTTTCCTCTCTCATAGTTCTAAACCAGAGATTTTGTTGGAGGATTGTCAGAACTATTTGGGGCTAAAAGGAATTAGACTATAAGGCCTATACATATTATTCTACATAATGCAATACGGGCATCCTTTGAAGCCATCTTTGTTCTGTCTATTCTATCAGTATGTAAGGTGAATTTGAGTTCATGGTTTCTGGACAAAGACTCTAACATCAGAAATTCTCAAAGCCTCAAAAAGAAAAAAGACACAGCGCTCTGTTAGGGATGTGGGGTATGTGTGGATGCGGTCAATGAGGATTGCTGCTCTAGGAACAGGGGCAGAAACCTGTGAACATGGAAGTGAAGCAGTAAGAGCGCAAATCCTAGGAATGTGAGTGGTGTAGGGACAACCAGTGTCTATGGGATACAGGTGAAAAAAATGAACAAAAAATGGGGACTTACTTGAGGTGTCAAGGATCCTGGCAAGGGGGGCCCCAATGAGGTTCTGGCGATGCGAGACATGTTGTGTGCTGGTATTCGGTGTGTGGTGGTCTCCAGATGAGGGCTCGGTGGCAAAGCAAAACAGGTCTTAGGGTTTGGCCGTGACGGCTGGAATGGATGCCATCAGGTATGATGGTGAACCCGGGAGTAGAAGAATAAAGTGAAGAACAGATTTAGACTGAGTGCTGTGTGTGCCAGAGGGCTAGTGGAGAGGCTGCCTCTGGTCTTAGTCGCAGTATTGTAGGAAGTGGTGGAGTGAAAGTGGCAGAAGGCTGGGGAAGGACGTGCACGGGAGCAGTGGTGAAGGAGCGGCGCGTTTCGAGGATATCCTCTTTTTCAAGCTCAAAAGGAAAAGTGAGTGACATTGGCGGGAGATTCGCCGGGTTTAAAAAAGGCCGGTGGGCGGAGTAACACAGGAGAAATCCGCTGCGCTCTGCAGCTGTGCCACTGTATTCTGATGGCTCGGGCAGGAGTTTTTTTGTTTTGTTTATTCTGAGTGTGTGGACAGTGGAGGGGATGTTGATGAATGGTAGGGGTGTTTATGTGTAGCTATGAAGAGTAATGTGCGAGGAGTGACAGAAATTTTTTCGGCGGGATCCACCGGGTTTAGAGCAATGACAGGTGGGCGGGGTAACACAAGCAAAATCTCCTGCAATCGGCAGCTGTGCCGATGTGTTCTGATGGCTCGGGCATGAGTTGTTTACTTATTCTGAGTGTGTGGACAGTGAGGGGGATGTTGATGAGTGATGGGGGGTGTGTTTGTATGTAGCCATAAACAGTAATGTGCGGGGAATGGCAAGGATTCTCTCGGCGGCGATCAGGCAGGTTTAAGGAGATGCCAGGTGGGCGGGGCTACAGGGACGAACAGTGTATGGGGCATGATGCCGTGAAAGGTGTTTGTGTTGTACAGCTGACACCTTGTAGCATTACGGGAGAAAGGGAGCTGTATAGATTGATTTCATGTGAAAAATTAGTAATTGGTTCATCAATACAAACCGGATGAGTACTTAGGGCATGAAGTGGTTAAAAAAAAAATCGAGGAAATTCAGTTATGTGGGTGTTTTATATTATTGTATTATGTTATATTAAAAGTATTAAAAGAATTAAAAAGATTTAAAAAATTTAAAAAATTAATTAAAAACATGTATGGCTTCGATGACTAATGGGACTTCTGGTTGGGCATAATGGTTTGTCTATATTAATGTGCGGCAGAGGTGTGGAAACTGTAATGGTTGGTCTGACTAGATCAGACGAGGGTGAGAATCTCCAATTCCTCATTCAGTCCATTAGGAACTAAAGTGTTGAGCTGATATATCCAGTATGTTTCTCTCCTGCATAGCTGCTGGAAACGCTCAGGTGCCAAATAATGCTCAGGGATATGTTCAATGGCGAATACCTGCAAGTCTTGAATGCGCCTATTGTGTTTGTGTGCAAAATGTCTTGGGACGCTGTGGTCTGGGTCACCGTCTGTGATGAATCTTCTGTGTTCGCCTATTCTTTTTCTCAGCGGGCGGATGGTACGGCCGACATATACAGGTGAAACTCGAATAATTAGAATATCGTGCAAAGTTCATTTATTTCACTAATGCAACTTAAAAGGTGAAACTAATATATGAGATAGACTCATTACATGCAAAGCAAGATAATTCAAGCCGTGATTTGTCATAATTGTGATGATTATGGCTTACAGCTCATGAAAACCCCAAGAACCCAAAATCCACAACCTCAAAAAAGTAGATTACATGCAATCAATAAAACAAGGATTGTACATAGAACAATATCGGACCTCTGAAAAGTACAAGCATGCATATGTACTCAGTACTTGGTTTGGGCCCCTTTTGCAGCACTTACTGCAATTACTTTTGCATGATATTCTAATTATTCGAGTTTCACCTGTAGTAGATTACAGGGGCATTTTAAACCATAAATGACATGGTCATGAGAACATTTCTCATCATAAGAAAAAGAGCTCACCATAAAAGTTACCTTGTATGCAATATTATTTTTTCATAGAAATGGTATTAGCAATAATTTCACAACGACAACGAATCCCAGAGGAATACAACAAATGGCAGCAATAGTACATTATACTATAATGTTCTATTGCTGGGATTTGTAGTCCTCTATAGCTGGTGTTATTCTGCAGTGTGCTGTACAATGATCGTACGGCGCACCGGAGAATAACACCAGCTAAAGAAGACTACAGCAAATTGCAGCAATAGTACATTATAATATAATGTACTATTGCTGGGATTTGTTGTCCTCTGTAGCTGGTGTTATTCTGTGTTGTGCTGTATAATGTACTATTGCTGGGAGTTGTAGTCCTCTGTAGCTGCTGGTATTCTGCAGTGCACTGTATAATGATTACAACAAATGCCAGCAATAGTACATTATACATACAATGTAGGGATGCACCGATACCAATACTAGTATCAGTATTGGTGCCGATACCGAGTATTTGGGCGAGTACTTGTACTCGCCCAAATGCTCCGATACCTTTCCCGATACTAGAACTTCCGGTCAGAGAAAGATTTCGTCTGACTGGCAGTGCCGCGAGGAAAGATGAAGCCGGAAAGCTGGCTCCATGCTGTTTGGCTGGCTTGATGCTGATTGGCTGGGAAGCCGGCTTCCCAGCCAATCAGTGTCGAACCAGGCAAACAAATTTGATAATATAGCGACACGAACCCCACCCTGCAGATACCTAATTCCCCTCACATAGATCCTGAGCATTCTTTAACGTACCAGTTCCTCGGCCAGATCTGCCGTCTCCTGTGTGAATACTGCGCAACGCCCACGTGATCAGCGTTCAGCCTGCTACTGTGCATGCACAGGATTTCTGAATGAGAGCACTGGGCAGTCTGCGCATGCACAGTAGCAGGATGTGCGCCCATCACGTGGGCACTGTACACAGAGGGGGGGATCTTGGAGAGCGGGGGATCTTGGAGACTTTTATCTTAGGAACATGTTTGAAAACCCGTCGAGAATCGTACGATTTTCGGCGGGTGTGTAGCATGTTCGTAAGATAAAAGCCGGACGGGCCGGTGTGCGCAAGCGCAAGAAAATAAATTCCCGCCCGGCACTCCATGTTACGGGCGTCGGGTGACTTCAAACCTGTGCCGCCCCTCTGTTCAGTGCCGCCCCGAGGCCGGGCCTTGGTGGCCTTGCCGGGAATCCGGCCCTGTGTAATCTCTTAAAGAGACAGTAAGTCTGACAAGGTATGTTAGGATATCTAGAACAGATAAATTGATGTACACAGAGATCCTCACCCCTTTCTTTTAACATAGGAGTTCCCCAACTCTTCTTGGTGACTCTCACTTGCTAGGCAAGAAAACAACCCCCTGCTGCTATTTTAGAACATAAATGAAGGCAGTTTGTTCAGATGCCAGGTTAAGGATGGGGAGGGGGGGGGGAACAAACAGGATGAACAGAAATACAGATGGGTCACGGGAATAATAGAACAAATAAGTTGATACTCTATAGTTGTTATAATTCACTCGTTCATTCCGCTTTGTGGAGTGATGCAACAAATGTTATATCCTGTTCTTGATGTTCATTGCTCAGCTAGATAAATTAACCATAATGCTACATATTTCCTTTCCTATGTCCTACACACTGGATGTTGCAAATTGTAGGCAAATTGGAAGTAATTATTATTTAGTGCAAAGTCTAAGAGTTCTAAGATGAACTCATTTTGAGAGGCCATCTCGGGGAAGGAGGAATCCAAGTAGTGTTTTACTGCTATTAAACCCCAATGGTGTGGTATCGATGTATAAAGGGATTCCACATCAAGACCAACAAGTAGATCACCCTCTTAGATTTTAATATTGGTAATTTTATTTATAAAGTCTACTGAATCCCTTAAGTAGGATGGAAGATTTAGCATAATATCTTTCAAAAGGGTGTCTAAATATTTTCCTACATTTTCCATTGGTCCACCAACAGCCGACACAATCGGTCTGCCTGGAGGTTTAGAGCTATGTTTATGTACTTTCGGTATTATGTAGAAGGTTGGGATGTTAAAGTTGATTACTTTGATGAAATTAAACTCCTTATTGGTGAGTATTCCTTCCTGTTTCGCTAAATTTAACTTGTGATTTAGATCACTGACCAATTTCTTAAAGGGGGAGTCCCTTATTTTTATATAGGTCATTTGGTCATTTAAAAGTCGATTAGCCTCTTCTAAGTACATTGCTTCCGTAAGGAGTACTACATTTCCTCCTTTATCGCTCATTTTTATGATTAGCTCATGTATACTCTTTAATTCCTTTAATGCCTTCCTTTCATTTTTATTAAGATTATCCTGTCCTTTTATAGTCCAGTTGGTGGCTTTGAGGTCTGCTTCCACCAGATCTCTGAACATACTGATGAACCGGTTATTATTGAGGTTAGGCATTGTTTTAGACTTGCTTTTTAGATTAGTGGTCCTGATAATGGGACCATTACTTTCCATTTCATCTTCATTTAGGTTTTCCTCCAGTAATTCCTGAAGGTCCTTTAATGCCTGAGCATCAATTGAGTCCACACCAGCATCTGTCGACTGACAGGAGGGGTCCCTATCCTTTGAGTACAGTAATTTAAAATATACTTTTCTGAGGAATAAGTTTAGATCTTTATAGATAGTGAATTCATCCATGCCCTCAGTTGGAGAAAAGGAGAAACCCCTCCGCAGTAGAGAGATGTGGTGTGCACTAAGTTGTATGCTAGTTAGATTAATAATATTATTTGTTTCCGTTTTGATATTAGGTATACTTGCCGATGATTTTAATTCCTCCGGTTTCTCAACCGGGAGATGATTTTCTGTTGTTGTGACTGGTCCGGTCCTTTTATGTTTTCTCTTTCTTGCTCTCTTATTGGTTCTCTCCCTCGTTGTCCCTGTGTGGAGTAGACCTCCGTTTCCCCTAAAAAATTAACTGACTTTTTAATTAATGACTCCCCCTCACTATCGCTAGTGGAATGTTCCCTTGGCCATCTATGTCTATTGATGGGGCGTCTTTTTTTAGATGTACTTCTGCTTCTATTTCTAGTGAGTTCAAAAATATTATCTTTTTCCCAATCATTTGAATCCCTAAAGAATTTAGATTGTTTGATTTTCCTTTAGCATTTGCTGTGCCTTCTCTACATCTTTTTTTAGGATTTCATTCTGTTTATGAAAGATATCCTGTTCTTTAAATGGATCTAGATCCTGCTGGCTTTTGTCTATATGTGTTTGTAACTCTTCCATTTGGATTTTTTCCTCTTGTACTATTAATTTTATCAATTCAAGGCCATGTGATATGCATTGCTGCTTCCATTTTAAAAGGAAAGGCTCATTTTGTAGATGTTCTGCTGGGATAATTTTTTCCCTTAAGCCCCTAGGGATCATACCTGCATTCAAATAGGATTCTAGTGACATTATATCCCATTTCCGGTTTAGATGTTTAATTACTAAATTTTTATGCTGCCGGAATTTTATGAAAATGTCATCATTTTGTGGAATTGAACCACCATATTTGAATGCTTGTTTGATCTCATTGTCTATATTTTCATCCAGTATGTAAGCCATAATTTCAATAGGGAACTTTTACTATTTGATAACTGAGCAATCTACTTCTTTCCCCCTTGTTTTTTCCCGGCTGGGGGTGTGGTTTTCGGTTGGGCAGTCTGTAGTGTGTGGGTAATAAATATTTCGTCAGTCGACAGATGCTGGTGTGGACTCAATTGATGCTCAGGCATTAAAGGACCTTCAGGAATTACTGGAGGAAAACCTAAATGAAGATGAAATGAAGGATATCTGATTAATTCTTAATTTCATAGACTTAGGTCAGAGTTCATCTCATGAAATAATATTGGAATTTTAAGGAAAAATCCAAAATTATTTCTAGTCCAACATTACCCTCTTCAGGTAATTTGGAGTAAGGTGATCTGAGTGTGTGACGTCATAATTAGGTTGGGATAAGCTTTCTCCTCCCACATTTTTGGGTGATAAAAGTTAGGAGAAAGTAAAGAATGAAAACCGGAAAGACTGGAAAAAAAAAGGAAAGAATATACAGGAGGACGTACACAGACATAGGAGGGAGAGATCTGAAGTTGATGGACGGGCTGCCAGAGGGAACTGAACCGAAGAGAACCTGACCACCTCTTGTCCCTACACTGACACAAAGCTGACATTTCTTAGACAAAATAATTTTAAATTTTTGGTAAAGTATAAATCTCTATTTATCTGTAAGCAATTGACTAGCCATATATATCTCACTAAACCATTTGGTCATTGTTAGCATCAATAATGAATTGGAGAAATGTCTAACTGCAGTAGAAATCATCTCTCTTTCAATCTTGGGAGAAATATTTATGGAGTCTCCTTGAAGCTGATTTCAGTTTCTAGTCGATGGTTTAGTTGTGATATATACATAAAAATAAAATAACTTAGTGGAAGTCTGTCTTTACCTAAAATAGATTATTGGCTGATTAGCCAGTCATGTGCATAGTATTATGAGTTAGTTCCTGCGCAGTAGAAATGATAGCTTTTTGAACATCTGTTTGCCTGGGAGAAGTCACATGTTGAATCTGCATATTATTTTGCCACATTCTGTTTAGTTACTGAGAAGCTACTAATCACATTCCAGGAGTTACTTAGTTTTGTTTCATTAATATTTGAAAATGATATCCGGTGGTTTTATTTTTATTATTATCTTAGTTGATCAATCTTATTGAAATTGTGATCCATATTCTTTGTGTCACCAGTTATATTTTGATTAATATTTTGCACTGATTTTAATATATATATATATATATCTACAGGGCTTGAAAAATTTAATAGTGTCTCACCAGTCAGTCAAAAATTTCACCAGTCAGCATGACCAAAAACTCCAGTTATTAGTTGATTTGTGAAAATAAGGCGGGAATCTTCTTAATTACAGAACCTTGATTGTCTTCATAAATACAAAACTTTATTTTATCAGAGTAAACATTCTTACAGGATCGAGGTGAGCGAACTCCCCCCTACATCGCCTCTTCAGCCAGTGGCTCCCTCTCTACTAACCTCCCCTGCTACTCCAACTCTGGAAGGATCTGAGGGTGACTCGGAGCCCACTTTGTCATAGGCTCTCTCAATGATTCGCTCTTCACATGCTGCATTGATGTGGAAGATCAAGGCGATCCATGTGGATTTCACTATCCTACGTGCGGACCTACAGGAAAATCAGGGATCACACTACCTCTGTGCAACATCACTTTAAAGAGGTGGATGTCACAGTCAAACCTCCCCCTGATAAATGATCTGCGTTGGAACGCAGACTACAAGTTGCCGAGGACAAGTCGGAGCAACCTAGAGAATAGGCTTTGCCGCAACAATATCTGGCTTGCAGGCCTACCTGAGAGCGTTGAAGGTAAAGACCCTGCTGATTTTCTGGAACACTGGTTCCATACTGCATCTGGTACACAAGCCTTGTCCGCCTGTTTTGTTATAGCCAGCTGACTTGAAAAATGGTCCGGAGGGCTTGGCAGTGAAAGGGTTAATCTTTGTCAACATAAAGGTCATAGGTCACATGCTCTGGCGGCAATCTTGGTTTACACAAGATTGTGTTCCAAGTTATCCCAACTGCCTCAATGTCCCACCGTGCTAATTTTGAGACTAACTGTGTACTTGATCCCTCCTTGGACAGGTTGCCTTCCCCCCGGTCAGAATCTACTTTTTTTCTTAACTGGTATTCTGCTTATGGGTATACTGATGTTTGGAGGTGGAGGCAACCACTGATGATGTGCTACCTTACTGAAATATGCTGTATATATTCCTCAAACTGTTTCGGATCATTCTATGCTCAAAAGTGTCCTTCTTCCCTTGGTCACTCTTCTCAGTACAGATTATGACGTCTGAATCCCTTCTGGATCTCCTCAGACTGGGTCCAAGTTAGAGTCGCTCCTGACTTACAATCCTTTTGGCTGACTAATGTGTCTTCTGGCACCTATTCCATGCTAAGGGATATCTTTAAGGCAGTTAGTAGAGGCGCATATATCACCTATATTGCAAAAATGTATTTATATGTATATTTATGTGTACTAAGATACATCCAATGATCAAAGAGATGTGTGGACTTCCGGTTCCGGCGCCCATGTGAGCGGCTGTGAGGAGATCGCGCTCCTGCATCCGCGGCCACGGACCTTATAAAAAAATCGGCGAAAACGCCCGCCGGCCTCCTCTATCTAACGGGCAGGCGAGTGGGAAGAATATGGACAGGTACCTGGCAGGGGGAAAGTCCCGATCGCAGTCGGTTCCCCCCGAGCGGCCGTTGACACAGGCACAGCAAGGGGATCCAAGATGGCGGCGGCGGGCAGCGCAGACGAGCGCCAGGCCCCTACACCCCCCCTCACACAGGAGTTTCCTATAGATGAAACCGCCTATGAGCGCATTTCCCTGGCAGTGGCTAACTTGCTGAAACCCACCATAACATCGGTGGTGGAAGCTGCCATTCAGCAAGGCCTCTCTCACATCCAGGCGGAGGTGTCGCAACAGGCCCGATCTCTTAAAGAGGCGGAACAGCGAATATCAATGCTGGAAGAAGAGGTACTGGAAGCTAACACCAAGGTGACGGCCTTTGATGACCTATCCCAGAGCCTGCTGGAGAAAATTGACGATTTAGAGAATCGGTCCAGGAGAAACAACTTGCGGATCATCGGGGTGCCTGAGACATACAAACCGCAAGTACTAACTGAGCTGTGCTCAACTGCCATCCCAGAGGCTTTGGGCCTCGACACTAAGTGTGTAGTGGAGAGGGCGCACAGGCTTGGGCAGCCTCACCCGGACAGAACGAATCCTAGACCGGTTATTGTGCGCTATTTAAATTACGCGGACAAGTTTCTGATCATGCAACAGTACCGAGCCACTCGCACCCTAGAGGTTGACGGGCACAAGCTATTGGTCTTCGCAGATTACTCCGCTGAAGTCGCCAGGAAGCGAAAGGCCTTTAATAAGATTTGCTCTGTGCTCTACCACAAACGAATAAGATTTACACTGGCATACCCGGCCACACTACATGTGGAAACTCCGACGGGCAGGAAATGCTCCTATCTGGATCCAGCAGAGGCGGAATCGTTTCTCAATAACC
Source organism: Nanorana parkeri (assembly GCF_000935625.1). Lineage (NCBI taxonomy): Eukaryota > Metazoa > Chordata > Amphibia > Anura > Dicroglossidae > Nanorana > Nanorana parkeri. The sequence continues at coordinate 61,815 of NW_017307859.1, forward strand.
TGAGTTTAGATACTGGGTCTCCCCCCAAATCTGCTGAACCCACCAGATCCCCACGAAAAACAGCACGGTCCTCTAAACGCAACAAAGGCACACAGAGGAAATATAGATTCCGCTGAAGAACGCAGGAGGTCACGAGGGCCTACAGTTGACCCATTGGCCACACTGAGGGCGGGCAGTTCTAGCTTTTCTTGGATTTGCTTCACAGGTGGCCGAGGAAGGTAGCAGCGCGAAGTTCCTCTTGCCCACATAGGAAAAAAGTGGAGTCATTACTGAGATGTGTTCTGTTTCAAAAGTTCTACACAGTTGTGTTAAATTTCATTGTTATTGTTAGTTTTTATGTTAATTCTTCCCTTATTGCTGGTTGCCCACTAGGTATTTTGGAAGCCTGCATCCCAGGTGTGGTGATGTCCAGACGTGCCCTACTCATGCGGTTCCTCCCCCAGCCTCGGAACACCGGCCCCAGGCGGTCAGCTGATCAGGTGAGTGGACTATCTCAGAGGACACTACCCCAGACATCCGAAATGTCTAGGTACATGACCGCTTGCCCATGTCATCTGCTTAAACAAAATTCATAAAAGTAGTATCGTGGAACGTTAAGGGGCTCCGCTCTCCACATAAGCGTAGTATGGTCCTGAGGCACCTTAAACACATGAATACGGACATAGCACTGTTGCAGGAGACCCACCTTCGCACGGAAGATATGCCCAGGCTTAAAAAATTCTGCGTGGGGGAGGTATATGGTTCTCCTTCTGAAGGTAGGAGGGCGGGAGTGGCGATTCTGCTGCACAAGAGGCTCCCCTGCCGGGTGGACAGGATTGAACATGATGATGAGGGCCGCATGCTGACGATCTATCTTAAGTATTTTGATGTGGAACTGGCAATCTCCAATATCTACATGCACAACTCACCAACCAATGCCCATATGGCACAATTGTCGGCTTGGCTAGCAAAAACCACCAACTTGCACCACCTGGTGGGGGGGAGACTTTAATTGCACCATGAATGCGAGGGAGGATAGGAAGAGACCACAGATATCCGGAGCCTCTCAGCAACCCGCAAGATCGGACACAAAGTCCCCCTTGGCGGACACGGTATCCGCTCTGGGTTTCCAGGACCTGTGGAGGATAATGCATCCCCTGGAATCCGATTTTACCCATTTCTCTAGAGTCCATGGGTGTTTGGCTCGCTTAGACTATTTGTTTGGTACGAACCCGCTGTTGCACTTGGTCCGATCTTCGGCCCTACACGCAATAGTTATATCGGATCATGCCCCCATATCACTAGAGCTCTCTCTTGCCCCTTAAATAGCTAACCATATCCTATGGCGGTACCCAGGGTACCTTAAGTCGAATGACGATTTTTGCCACTTTCTCCGCACATCAAGGAGGGACTACGCGGAACTTAATAGACAACATTTAGATTCCCCTACGCTATTCTGGGAGGCCTTCATCCGAGGCAGGATCATGTCATACACGTCCGCCCATAAAAGAAAAACTGTGACAGCCTTTAAGGAGGCAAGTGAGGCGGTTAGACTAGCCCAGAGCAAGCTGATTGCAGACCTGAGCCGGGACTCCACAGCCTCCTGGGAGCAGGCCAAACAGACGTTCGACTTATGGGCGGACAGATATGAACGCATTAAGGCCTCCTACTTTGACCTCACACTCCACAAGTTTGGAAACAAAAGAAAAAAAAAGAGATGTGTGTACTATATGTTGTATTTATAGACGCTCACGGCTTTGTCCTGGATCTGCCTTGGGTGCTGGATCAGTCTGTGGACCGTTTATGCGGCGGAGCCATGTGTGCATTCGATGTGTTGTTACACTTCGGATCCTTTTTTGAATATGATTCAATATAGCTAGAGTTAATTAGGTGATGTGAGTAAATAACTATTCTGAGAAAGGAGGGCTCTATTGAGCTAATTCCTCGCTAAGCTATGGTGTTCAGATGTAGATAGCAACTGAGCAGATTGGAAGTTATTAATGTGTTAATGGATGCGCACACCCCCCTCGATGATGTCAGATGCTGCTACAGGGCGGTGGCTTTAGGAGGGGTGGAGGCACATAAATATCCGGGGCTTAGAGAGTGGAGGGAGAGCCATAGGAGACAAACAAGGAAGTGCAGCAAGTCGAGCTTGGGACTAACTATTAGATAAAGATTACAGCTAATAACTGGGTAGGTAATGGTGTTACACGTCACTATTTAAGATTATGGGGATCTGAGGATGTATACAGACTGTTTGCTTTTTATTAGTTTGAAGTGATTGTATTTTTGGGTATCAGAGAGATTAGATGAGTGTGGGAAATGAGGATTGATTATCATAGTAATACATATGGGAAGTATCACCTTATATGGAGTGGGGGTAAGGGCAATTGACACATATGAAGTAGCACTGAGATATTTGATTAAAGTTCCCCATATGTAAAGGGGATGGGAGCATTTTTTCAAAGTAACACACAGGATGAGTATCACAATCGGATGAGTGTGGGAAATGTTAACTGACACACATGAAGGAGCACCGACAAGATTGATTAGAAGGTCCGTGTGTGTGTATGTATGTATGTATGTATGTATGTATGTATGTATGTATGTATGTATGTATGTATGTATGTATGTACACAATATTCCCTGATGAAGTACATGAACGAAACGCGTTGGAAATTCGTGGAGTTTTGCATTATAATAACGTGATAAGAATATTAAACAATTGAATGGGATTTTACCTATGGTTTTAAATATTATGTAGAATATGTTTAATATGAAATTAGACTATGAATGAGGAATCCATGAATCTTGTATATTTTCTGTAAATCATGATCTCATAGAATTGAGGAATCGAATAATCATGTATGTATTTTATGCCTGAATCATGACATTTTAAGATATTTAATAAATTATGTATTTACAAAAAAAGTCTGGCACCTCGTTCAAAACCCCTACACTACTAGGATTGTAGTTTTTTTTTTGGAACAATATAATTTAACAGGGGTGAGGTCTCAGACCACTTGGGCTACATGGTTCTGGGCAGTAATATTTTGTTTGTACCTATATTGCAAGTTACAAGCGTGTCCATCAGGCTCAGCTGGCTATCCAGGAGGATGCCCTCCTTCTTGCTTCTAGGGATCATGCCACTGCCCCTTTGGAGGCTTCCAGGCTGCGGGTGCTTGATGCTCAGTGGCTACTTGACTTAACCTATGCTGATCTTGTCCAAAAGAAATTGCTTTATCAAGCCACGTGGTTACTTGATTACTCAGGGACAAATGGTAAGACCCTTGCCTTTCTAGCTTAATGAGATGCCTCTACGGTTGCCATCTCCTCCATCAAAACTCCTGCTGGCCTTTGTGTCTCGGGACATCAATATAACCTTTTTTAATTTCTATCATGACTTATAGTCAGAAAGATCTATCTTCTATTACTACCTTTCTGCATGCAATTACTTTACCTGTTTTGGGCCACTCCCAGAGGGAGTTCTTGAACTCTCCTATTACTGTTGATGGGGTTGCCTCAGCGATCTCAGCTTTTGTGGCTAGTAAAACTCCTGGTTTTGATGGCCTTCCACTGGAGTGGTACAAGGCCCATGTTGACCTTATTGCTCCCCACCTCCACCAAGTATATTTGGATGCCTTCTAACGGGGTACCCTACCTGCTTCTAGTCTGAGGAACTTGTGGTACTCATACCTAAACCAGGGAAAGCTAGTACTCTTTGTGCATCTTATCACCCTATATCCCTTTTAAACGGGAATATAAGGATTCTTGCTTCCTGGTTGGCCTCTGTTATTGACTCTCTTATCCACCCTGATCAGTATGGTTTTATGTCAGGAAAAGGCACTCATGGTAATATAAACAACTTTTTATGAACATTCATAATGCATGGCGGTTGCAACATCCTAGTTTAGTGGTTTCTTTGGATATCATGAAGGCCTTTGACATGGTGCATTAGAGTTTCCTGTGGGAGGTTATGTCTGCCATGGATCTTGGTCCCTCCTTTTTATCCTGGGTGAAATTACTGTATCACAAACCTAAATCTCAGATTCGCACTAATAATGATGTATCTGATGTGTTCACTCTACTGCAGAGTACTTGCCAGGGGTGCCAGACACCACTCCTTTTTGCTATTGTAATAGAGCCCTTGGCTTGTCTCATTCATCAATCTGAGACTGAGTGGTATACGTTGGGGCCCCCTGGAAGACCATATCTCGTGTATGCTGATGACTCCCTGATTTATCTGGATGGTACTGCTACCTCTTTTCAAACACTCATGACTATTGTGAATAACTATGGTGCAGTCTCTGGACTGGAAGTCAGCTGGGAAAAATCTATTTTTCAACCCATCGGTCCTCCCTTCTTGTACCCCTTTCTGTATACTCTCAATCTTGTTACTTGTGCTGTTACACAGTTGTAAAAATATCACACAATTCATAGTCATGGTTAATATTCATATTAATGTGAAGTAAGAATTTATATCGTTATTTTCCTTAAGCCATTATCCTTTGGTATTAGTATGGCTGGTTATCATACTGACATCTTGTGGTCGTCTTGGTTATTGCACCACATTTTCTGTGTTCCCTCCCATTTATGATGTATTTCCCTTTCTTCATGAGGTAGTCATTTCTGGTGTCATGGCTGACTGTAATATGGCCACATATATACATGCTTGCTTGGAAACATTACCATCTCTGACCTTCAAATACCATCTGTTCATGCATCTGCTGTATGCAATAAAGCACTTCATGGGTGAAAAGGTATTTGGTGAGTTCAGCTATCTGATAAGGATTGTCTGCAGCGATTATATCTGCTTATACAGACCAGGCATATAGGTCTCAGCAAGGGTAAATGGCTAATACAACAATCAGAGGCAGAATAGTCAGACATGATAGAATTCCTACAGCCTGCTGTGTATATGTGTGTGCCTAATCTGCAATCAAGCTCAGTACCATCCGCCATCTTGTGAAAGCACATGGTCGCACAAGCTTGCTGCACTTCACCTGTGAATATTGAAAACTGTTTCTCTGCATTGAACTGTGTTACCCCGCCTGTTTAAGCTGCTGTTAGACTTCTTAAAGAGACAGTAACCATTTTTTGCAAAAATGTAAAAAATGTCTAGACAAGGCTCTGAGCACTCTATCGCTGTACCAATGCAGATTCATCATGTCTCTGAACCCGCAGATTACAGGGAGCAGATTCTGCATACATTGCCGAGCAGAGTGTAAAACCGACACAGAAACTCAGAGAAAACCATGAAACTACTAGAGGATCAGTTGGCCAGCAATCTGTCAGACCCATGAGACAGAAATTCACGCTGCATCTCAGTTTTGCCACACTAATGATCAACCAGGTGAATTAGGAGACTCTGTAGATCGCCTATCTGCGGCCTACAAATGTTACCAGGGGCTGTCTGCAAAATACACAGCCTTCGTGAAGGACTCTAATATAGAGGACTCTTCAGCAGAACTAACAAAGATTGATGCACTAAACCAACAAAGAGATCTCAGTGCAAAATGCTAAGTATAAGGCAGAACTCCACATTGCTCAACCGCAGACCAGATCCTACAGATCCACATCAACCAAGCTCACAGCATGTTCTTCTAGATCCTCTCACTCCAGAAGTCCAACATTAAGGGATAAGCTAATAGAGGCCCGCGCTAATCTGGAAACAAAGTGTGAAGCTCCTTTGCCAGAAAGGAAGGAGAGGTAGAAGCACAAAGGGCAGCTTGACAAGCAGAGATGACAGCGCGCAAGCAGAAATGGAAGCACAAAGGGTAGCTCACCAAGCAGAGATGGAAGCACAAAAGGCAGCGCGCCAAGAAGAGATGGAAGCTCGCCAAGCAGAGATGGAAGCCCAGAAAAAAACTCTTCAAGCACAAATGGCTGCTCAACAAGCTGAGGCCGAATCCCAAATAAAGACTCTGCAAATGGAAAGGGAGGAAGCAGCTGCCCTAGAAAGGCTGAAGGTCCTTGAACAAGCAATGGGAGAAAGTACTAATTCAGACTGTCTTATCCCAGCGGAACTGGAAGAACCAGTTGAACATACCAGTGAATACGTGCTGAAGTATAATGTTTGCAATGATTCAGAGTCATCTCCTGTACCTCCTAACAACACTGTTCTGGCTCTCAACACAGAGACCTCTCAGATCAAATTGCCTGAGCCTCTTCAAGTCCACAATACAAGTGCATCTACGCAGCAAACCACATCATCTCCTGCTAACGACAGGGTGACTTCCACAGTTCAAGCCACAGCCAGCAAAAGCCTTAGAGACTACACCACAGCTAAACGCTCTTGCAACATCATTTTATCCTGGTATACCTCAACCTTCTTTTACTAGAGAACTTTCACGCCCAAGGGGTTCCACAAGTAGTTTTGGCACCAAAGAGTGAGAGATCAGACTTGCCTGACTTTGCCAGATATATGATACGTCATAAGCTCATTAACACTAGCCTCTCAAGGTTCGATGACTGTCCAGAGAAATACAGGGCCTGGAGATCAACCTTCAAAGCTGCTATTGCTGATCTCAACCTTACGGCCAAAGAGGAACTTGATTTGCTCATAAAGTGACTGGGGCCGGAATCTGCAGATCGTGTTAAAAGACCAAAGGCAGTACATATTGACAATCCAGATGCAGGTCTTGCTGCTGCATGGGCAAGACTTGAGCAAACCTATGGTAGCTCTGAAGCGATAGAAAATGCTCTGTTCAAGAGACTGCACAACTTTCCAAAAATAGGAAAAATTAAAAATAGTAACAATAAAAATGAAAAAGCAAATGCCCCCCCCCCCCCCCCGCCACTGGGAGGGTGCTTTTCCAGGGTCGCCCTGGGGTGTTGGTTGTGGGGGTGCGGGCAAGTGGGCTTATTTACAATGGGGTACCCTTTTAGGCTTGGTTCAAACCTAGGCAGCACTGTCTTTGCGCGTTTATGCGTTAACAACATGCGTTTATTTGTGCATATATGCGCAAATATGCATTTTTTTTAATGCGCGTACATGAAACACGCATTTTGCTTGGCAGCTCATAAAACATTGTGCAACGCTCACGAAAATGTGCAACATGCTTCTGTTGCGTGTTTCTGGGCATTTCCAATGAAATCTATGGGGGGAAAAACTGCCCAAAGAAGCTTATGTACCTTTTCGAGCATTTGACGTTTTTCTGCACGGGTGTGTTAACCAGGGTCATTGAAAATCATGGGATTTCTTGTGTTGGGCATTTAAACGCACTTTTCAACCTGCTCAAAAACTCCTAGGTGTGAACCAGGCCTTAATAAAGGGGCACTCAAATGTTACATCCCCCCGTAAATAAGGGGTATACAAATACCCATCCACTAGAGGGTTAAATTCAAATTGTAAAAAAGTCACCACACTTTCAAAAAAATCCTTTAATTGAAAAAAACCCCCCAAAGATATGTTTTTGACAAGTCTTTTACTTAAAAAAACAAAAATTGATCCACTGACGTAATCCTAAGGTCAATCACGACGTCAAGCGTTGTCCACGATGACGACTCAACGAAGAAAAAAACCCTGACGCCTGCCAACCCGTCCGCTTGCGACAAACTCCCGCCGCAGAATGGCATTCTGACAGATGCTGGCAAAATATAAACAATTGGGCTGCGCTAGCGGTGCTCTGCCCAACTCTTTACATTTGTCCAGCACCTGACAGGATGTAAGGGACTTACCTGCAGATGGACTCCTGCCCAAAAAGGTGCATGCACACAAGTATGTAAAACATTGCTTAAAGTTCCTGGAAAATGGGCTTTAGCACGTGAACGCGCACGGGCAGGATTGGTTATGCACAATAGCGCATACATGTGAGTGTCCAGAAGCGTGCTCATTAGCGTACAGGTGCACGCTCATTTGAATGTACACTATCATATATAAACAGACATGAAGCCATGACCAAGTTGCTGAGTAGTCTTCAGCTAGTCCGTGTGCCCTGTACTTTGTTCCTGTATCCTGACTTCTTGTGTATGAACCCAGTGTCCAATTGACTCCTCCTCCTGATTAGTTATCTCTGCTCTCTCATCTCCTGTGTATGATCCGGCTTACGTTTCTTGTCCCTGCTCCTGATCTGTGATTCAGCACTTCAAGATTCGGCTCTCTGTGTATGACCTCAGCTTGAGCCTGACTTCTCTCCTGGTCTGCCACTTGGTGGATCACTCCATCAGTACCCTGAGCAACGACATCCAGCCAGTGCTCCGTTGGCCTCACACCCATTGCCTGCTCTGGTTTCAAGAGGTCCCGGTGTTATCCCGGTCCCGCCGATTCACCAGCTGGTCCAACGCACTCAAGCGCCTCCTCAAGAACTGACCAGCCAGCAGTATAGGCACCTGTGCTCCACTCTGCCCTTACGTCCCCAGTCACTATTTCCAGAGGTGTGGGATGAGAGGTGCACGGGAAACCCTCTTCTCAGCTGACTCTCTAGTCAGGATAGTACCACTCAGCCAGATGCCGGAGACCGAGAGGGGTGCTTCAGCATTGGAGGTCCCATGACAACAGATTGCCTCCTTGGCCCAGGCAGTAAAGAACTTACAAGATGGTTACATCTAACTGGATAGCCACATCCAAGCTGTATCCACTTCACCTGCCAACCCTGCTGCACCATCTGCTGAACAACCTGCATCTTTACCTACCGTGGTCATGCCACCTCCAGAGCCCAGGGCCCCTACCCCAGAACGGTTCTGAGGTGACCGGCACAAGTTCCGTGCTTTCAAGAATGCTTGTCAACTATTTTTTTGCCCGATCAGCACAGAACTTTTTCTCTCGAAGCCACCAAGGTGAAATTTGTAATCTCACTGCTTCAGGGCAAACCTCAATCCAGGGCCCATAATTTGCGAGAACAAGAATGTCCTGTCCTGAGTACCTCTACTTCCTTGTTTGATGCCATGGCCCAGATCTACGATGATCCGCACTGAGCAGTAACTGCAGAGGCTATCTTGCATGCCCATCAGCAGGGTCGGCGCCCAGTTGAAGATTACAAGCAAGTAACCAATACCTTTGCTAAACAAGACCCAGCGATTGACCATTCATCTGGCCGACGGCTCACACCTCAAGTCTCGCCCTATAACCCAAGAAACTCCTCCTCTTCAAACCTTCTACACAGAGGGCATCAGGAATATTTATGTCTGGACATTATTCTTTCTCCTATATTCCCCTGATCCTGGTCATCCCTTGGCTTCAGATACATAATCCCACTATAGACTGGCAGTCTGGGAGTTTGACTTTCTCTTCAGCATATTGCCAACAACATTGTTTCCCGAGAATTACCAACTCTTCTTGGAATCAACCCTCACACTCCTGTATCACAGTATGTTCCTCCTGAATACCACGGGTCCCTAGATGTTTTTGATAAAAAGAAAGCTGACAGTCTTCCTCCCCACCGGTCATACGACTGTCCCATTGAAATTCTGCCTGGGGCCGAAATTCCCTTTGGACGCATCTTTCCGATGTCTGAACCTGAACTTGAGACTTGACGCCAGTACAATAATGAAAATCTGGAGAAGTGGTTCATCCGTCGCCCTCTACGTCTCCTGCCAGAGCTGGCATTTTCTTTGTGGAGAAGGAAGATCATTCTTTGCCCCTTGTATAGATTATCGAGAATTGAATAAAATCACCATTAAGAACAGATATCCACTGCTGCTGGTCCCAGAACATTTCCAGCGATTTAGAACTGCTCGCATCTTCACTAAGCTAGATCTTTGGGGAGCATATAACTTGGTCAGGATTAGGGATGGAGATGAATGGAAGACGGCTTTCTGAACAGATTTGGATACAGATTTTAAATATGTTAAAACAAATTTATCTCGATGATATGCTAATTGTTTCTTCTTCTGAAGAACTGCATCATGATCATGTTAAAAAAAGTTCTTAGTCGTCTGAGAGCATAAGCTCTACGTGAAGGCCGAGAAGTGCGAGTTTGAGAAGGACACATACCAATTCTTGAGACTAATCATCTCCACTTCTGAAATTTCCATGGACCCTCAAAAGTTCAAAGATATCCTCGAATGGCCAGTGCCAACATGCAAATAGGGTATCCAACACTTTGTAGGATTTGCCAACTTCTACCTGAAGTTCATTCAAGATTTCTCTGCCATTATCTCTCCAATCACGCAGTTAACAAAGCAAAGTGTATGGTTCCAATAAACTTCTGGGGCAAAGAGATCCTTTGACACTTTTGAGGAAGTTGTTCACCTCTGTGCCCATCTTGCACCATCCTGTACCTGCCTTATTGTATGTCTTAGAGGTAGGCGCCTCAGAAAATGCAACTGGCACCATCCTGTCACAATGGCAAGGTACCAAATCGCTACTTCATCCCATAGCTTTCTTTTCTAGAAAACTCAGTCCACCAGAAAAACTGATGTATGAGGTCGCAAGTTGCTCACCATTAAAGCAGCATTGGAGGAATGGCATTACCTGCTAGAGGGTGCTACCCACCCAATTTAAATTTTTACAGACCATAATAACCTTGAATATCTTCGAACAGCTAAACGACAGAAGCCATGCCAGGCCAGGTGGGCATTGTTTTTTTCCTGATTTTCTTTTCACATTAACTATAGGCCTGGTTCCAAGAATTGCAAGCCAGATGCTCTCTCACGCATGTTTCTCGAAGATGAATAAATACGTCAACCTAACACCATCCTGCCAGCCCAAAGTTTCTTGCTCTTTCAAGCTGACCTAGTGGACCAACTTAAACAAGCTTCAAAGGAGGGGATTCCACATAATGCTTGTCTCCAGCACGTGAACGTATGGGAACGTTTATGCGCAAAAGTGCATGCATGTCATCGCACGGAAGCGCGCTCGTTAGCATAGAGGTGCACGCTCATTAGCGTGCACACTATCCTATATAAACAGACAGGTTCAGGTCAGGTTGCTCAATCAGGGCCCAGTACTCTGTAAGAGCCATGGTTGGGTAATCATGGCTCACTTGTCATGCCGTACAACTGTAAACAGTTTGGCGGAGCTAGCTGTAACCGCTAGCTCCGCCCAATTGTTTATATGTTGTCGGCATCTGTCAAAATGACATTATGCGGCGGGAGTTTGTCGCAAGTGGACGGGAAGGCAATCGTTGTTTTAAAAAAAAATTATTTCTATTTTTTTTTTTTTTTTGTCGAGTCGTCGCCGTCGTGGACAACGCTGGACATCGTGCTTGACCCTGGATTATGTCAGAGGACCCATTTTTTTTTTTTTAAATAAGACTTGTCAAAAACCGGTCTTGTTTTTTTTCCAAATAAAGGATATTTTACAATTAAAGTGTAACCCCTTAGTGAATGGGTAGGGGTACAAATACACCTTATTCACAAGGGAGGGGGCCGCATCTGAGTGCCCCTTTATTAAAGGGGTACCCTGATGTGAATAAGCACCCCCACCAGCAAAGCCCCAGGGCTTGTGGGAAAGAGGCCCTTGTCCCCATTGGCACAGGGACAAGGTGCATTTCCAGGGGCAACCCTGTTTTTTTTTTGCGCCATTTTGGGGGGTGGGGTTCCTCCTTAAAATTTCTACCAGACCTTAAGGGCCTGGTATGACTTTGAGGGGGAACCCCACACATTTTTTTTTTTTTTTTTTTTTACATGGGGTCCCTTCTAAAATTCCTACCAGAGCTTGAAGGTTTGATATGACATTTGGGGGGAACCCCACACTTTTTCTTTTCTTTTCTTAAATGAGGTATTGTTTATGAGGGGGAACTGCACACTTTTTTATGTCATTTTTTTCATTACAAATGTAATTTTTGCTGCAGCAGGTTTTCCAGGGCGACCCTGAAAAAGCACCCTCCCAGTGCTGAGAGCATGTGGCCTGGTATCACAGAGCTGCCCGCATGTCCCCCCTCCCTTTCCTGCCATGCTAGGCCTGTGCTTGGATCAAGGGTCTGGTTGAGAATTTTAGGGGGGACCCCATGGTTCAAGTTTAAGGGGATCCCCAGACATGATATTTAGAGGAATTTTTCATTTTTTTTTGTTTCACTTTAAGCAATCACTGCTCCTTTTTAAAAACTGTTTAAATAAAAAAAACATTTTTCGTTGATTCATCTCCCCCAGGGCAGTACCCGAATCCCCATACCCTTTTTATGACCAATAACTTGCATATAAGGCTTCACAATGGGGTCAATTGATTTTCAAAGTTCTAGCCCTATAGACTTGCATTGAGTTGAGTTCGAATTTGAACTTTTCCCATGTCCTGCCCTTTTTACGGGCTGACCAAAGATCTCTTAATTACTCCTCTCTTTCATCTGTGGTGTATCCATCCAGGTTGCCGATTACACATTTTCCCAAATCGCCTCTATCAGATCCTCTATGATCAGGGCCGGATTTACTCCCCCTGCCTTACTGTTTCTTTATTTTTATCACTTTTTATTTTTTTATTCAATTATTTCTTCTTATTTTATTTAATATGCTTTCCTCTTATTGAAAAAGGTGACCACAAACAGCTGGTGAGTGCACATTTGAGATGTTTTATATCACAAGATCAAGATGAAGAGCAAGATTGCCATGTAATATTGACTACTAGGATATATTGGAAACCATCGCTAGGACTTTTGGACATTTATTTTGATCTGGTTTATATATAT